>NC_034411.1:4560189-4652088 GCF_002078875.1 Numida meleagris
CCCCCCACTTTTGAAATTCCCGTAAGACTGGGGAATGAACCTAAACCATAACCATTTCTGAAGTGGAGATTGTGTCTTCTGCTTTTTTGATATGGGATCATCTTTAACAGTGCAACTTGTAGCTGTCAGCAAACATGGCCTCTGAGATGGTATTTGTGCACTGAATACCTTCGGAGGAGCATAGCCAGAATGAAGCTCCCGTGCTTTGTTTTTCCCGTTCTGAGCAAACCTTCTGCTTTTTTAAAAAAATAGTCAATATTACACATTCATTTTCTTTAAAAATCTGTCAGCCAAACCACCACTGTTTTATATCTTAGAACTTATAGAATCATATCTATGACATGCCCTTTACAGTATGAGGAGAGGCATTGGGAAGGCAGAATTACTAGAAAATGAAGAAGGCTTCCTCCCATCCTCCTTGGATAACAAATAAGCAACTGAGGTTGCGAGGTCAAACTGAAGGCTAGTTTAGTACTTAACTTTATTATATAACTCTTAAGCAATTTTCCCTGGAAAAGCCAAGAGAGTGCCTTGAGAAATAATCTAGAAAACAGTGATTTCTCACTGTTTAGTACCTCTCTCTATATGAAACTATCCTTCTTCATATAGGAGTCTCCACGAGTGTTTTCAACAACAGATCCTAACCCTAAAGATCTGTCTTTGAGTTTTTATTTCCGTCCGTCCTCAATCTAACCATTTTCTTGAGAGAAAGATACACAATCCAGGCAAGTTATCCCTAACTCATGCAGCCATTGCCACTCTGGAAAAACACTGAAAAGATGATTATGTTTTTGTAGGAACTGTATTGTGCAGTTCAGGGTTTGCCTGATAAATGTATCCTTTAACAGAACTGGCCGACCAGTAAGGTGCATGTTGGATCGAGATGAGGATATGCTGATAAGTGGTGGGAGACATCCTTTCCTGGGGAGGTACAAGGTATGCACACGTATGAAATGAATGCATATTGTCTCAGTGTTATCATTTGAAAGGTCAGTGAAGGGTAAGATACAGTGATAAACTTGCTGCTCTGGCTGTTTTGTTGCTGATATCCCTGCTGCAAATGGATCTGTTCAGCTGGGTTATGGCATTCTTCCCGTTAAAGATCTTTTGATTTGTACAGTTCTACTTCCCGTAGAAGTCCTTCTGACTTGGGTGGTTGTCTTCTTGCAACCTCAGTGTGAATACTTCATCTTCCTCCAACCACAACCCTGCTCCTGTTGACAATCACACTGATCTTAGATGGCTCCCAATTTGTTTACAATATTATACTAATAATAATTTTCTTAACCTCCTTTCTGCTGTCCCCTTTTTGATCCAACTGCTTTTGTTTTTCAAAGCAAGACAAAGGTTAAGGAAGGCGTGGCTGTGGCAAGCAATCAGCATCTATTAAAAGAGTTTTCTGGATCAAGATTAAGATGCATACATGGACCCTTTAGTGGGAAGCATCCTCATTTACTGCCTATGCTTGTCCTATGCTTCAGCAGAGCTCAGTCAAGTTTTTGTCTTCATGAGGTCTATTCAGTTTTCAAAGGAAAGTAGGAAACAACATTTTGTAGAAAAAACATTACTGAGGAAAATCTCTTAACAGGTTGGCTTCATGAAGAATGGGAAAGTCAAGAGTTTGGAAGTGTCATACTACAGTAATGGGGGCAACTCTGTAGACCTCTCTCATGGTGTAAGTAAAGTACATTTTTTCTGATAGATTACTAGGCAGAAGGTGTGTTTCCCTGCATAATCTTTTGCTCTGTCTTCGGAACTCTTGTCAACAGCAGTGCTTAAACATCCTGCTCTCTCACATGACTGAAAACAGTTCTTGATGTTTTATTTATCTTCTACAACCGTTTTCTGAGTCAGCTGGCCTGCCCTGGCATGTGCCACACGGTTGATATTGATGTTTTATAACTTGTGTAACTTAAAAAGGTCAAGAATGTTTGCCTTGCTTTACATAGGACTGTGATGGGGAACTTAACTGCACAAAACAAGATGGCTGATAGTCTTCTAGCTTTGGGGAAAGTCAGTTTCTTGAAATGAAGTGTCCAAATCCATAGTTTAATCTTGGCAAGATGCCTGAATCAACAAGTTGGTTGAGGAGTGGCTAAAGCTAACAGAAGCTTAACACTGGAGTTCTGAAGGATGGGCCTGGGTTCTGAGTTTGTCTTCAGTAATTTTTGTACTGTGGAATAGAAAAATCTCCTTTTCTGTTATGTGCGTATCCAACCAATAGGCTGATGTCAGTCATGCTCACTCTAGCTCTCCTTCTCAAGTCCACTGAGACCTTGATACATTTCTGTGAAAATGAATCCATTTCAGTGTGAGAAGACTGCAAGTACTGGAGTTACATTTGATACTAGCAGTGTGCTTCATGCTGTACAAAGAGGAATGTCAGGCATGTGTTGTTGTATAAACTATGGGCCTGGTTGAGAGTGCATATGTGTGAAATGTCTATTTGACTCTGTTTGAATCAGGAAACCGTATTCCCATAGTCCTGCTGCCGAGTCACTTGATATCATCAAGACGTCTTTCCTGGGAACATACTGCTCAGTATAGTTAAAAGAAGATTTCGATGCTTCCAGGTGGATAATAGCATTTAATAGTAGTTTGACCCAGGTAGAGCCCAAAGCCAAAGAATAACTTGGAAGCTCAGTCTGTTCCAGAGTCCTAAGTATCAACAGAAAAGTGTGCTTTTTCATCGTCCTTTCCTTAAGGAGGATATTGCTTTGACATTCCATTGCAAATGGGAAGGTATACTGGTTATATCTCAGTGCACATCTGTGTTAAGATGAGCAGACACGTGGGATGGCAGATACAGTGTCTGTTGTTATAAATTATCTTCAGATCTTTCCAAGCTGGCTTTGGTGGTTAGTTAGAAGTCTGACATGTAATTCATGTAAACTGTACACACCTCCATCACTTCTCTTCACCAGGTTATGGATAGAGCCCTGTTACATTTGGATAACTCCTACAACATCCCCAATGTCAGCTGTGCCGGCTTTGTATGCAAGACCAATTTGTCTTCCAACACAGCCTTCCGTGGCTTTGGAGGTCCCCAAGGAATGATGATTGCTGAGTGCTGGATGAGTGACCTTGCTCGGAAGTGTGGCCTACCACCTGAGGAGGTACAGATCCACTGACACATTTCAGGCAGTGTTGCCTTTGGACAAGCTCTGAGAATTGAAAAGAATTGCAGTAAACTATGGAGAATAAGAAGTTTTGCTTAACTTTTGCTAAACCTTCGCAGAATCTCAAACTTTCTTTCTGACTGTCTCATTAAAGCATGGACTATCTTCTGCTTTCTTAAATTCCCTCAGTAGTCTCAGTTTTGAATTACCTGTTTTAAGACTAGATATTCAGAAAAAGTCCAAAAGCACTAGGTGTCTTAATCTAATTAACAATATACTAAAGAATCTCTCTTGAATATTCTCAGCTTTAATGTCTTCTGTCCTATTTTTCCATAAACAGACTTCTATCTGTTGACTCTATTGCTCTGTAGAGTGAACAGAGGAGTAAAGACTAGGAATGCTTTTGATGTCATCCTTTAAAAGGACCTAGTCTGAAACATTAAATTTAACATGTCCTTTATGTCTCTTTGGGAAGGTACGGAAGATCAACCTGTATCATGAAGGAGATGTGACTCATTTTAACCAAAAACTGGAGGGATTTACTTTACGGAGATGCTGGGATGAGTGTTTGTCAAGCTCCAGCTATCATGCCAGGAAGAAACGAATTGAAGAATTCAACAAGTAGGTGTTCCACAGCTGTGGGATTACTGGTTGTACCTGCTACCTTCTAACTTCTGGAGTTCTCTCATCAACTTGATTGATGTGAAGTTAGTCCATATATTTGCAGAACGACATCTAAAAATTTATTTTTTCTTAAAATTCCTTCAGGCCCACTGTGTGAAGAAGCCTCTCACAGTGAACTGGTGTCTTAGATAAGGCAGGAATCAGGCCTAGCGTGATGTTGTTTTGTGAGGGAAATGCAGCAGAGGAGAGGGGTTTGTGGAGTCCAGACTTTGCTTGATTTTTCTTATGACTATCAGGAAAATTTGTGCAGATTTTCCATTGCTCTACTGTCTTTCTTGGTTGGCTTATATTTACAATTGAGTAGCTAATAGCCAAGCAACTAGTTCTCTAATGGCTAGGAGGCCACCTCTAATTTAGATTTCTTCTTGTGGGGACCTGTAAACAAAACCATTCATTCTTAAAAATTGCTGATTAACTCTGTCTATATTGCATTCACATATTTCATTTCTACTTTGCCCAACCTGTCAGAGGGAAGCATGGCACTAAGTTGTAATGAAAGCTTCATTCATGAATAATGTTTTCCCCTTGCAGACAGAATCGCTGGAAGAAAAGAGGGATGTGTATTATTCCTACCAAATTTGGCATCAGCTTTACCGTCCCATTTCTGAACCAGGTCTGTAAAAGTCATTCACCCTATCCCTAAAGGAGCTACATCTATGTTGCCTGTCTGACTTTCCTCCCTTTGTACTAAACCAGATCTTTTTGGAGAAATTAAATTAGTTAAGAAAAAGCAAAACATTTTTGAACCAAGATGAACGTAATAGCAGATAACACATTTATGCTGTCCAAAAAAACCCCAACACGATGCAGTTATATTACAATCAATGAACGTTTGTTTATTTCCCTATCAATTCCCTCTTCCTCAATAGTGGAAGTACTGTGACACTGAAAAATGGTCGTTTTCATTCCTACACGTAACCTGACTTGATGGACCATTAGTGATGTTCAAGTGAACAGTGTGTGTCTGTTTCACAGAGGCAGGTTTGGGCTATTCACCTGCCTTCCCAGCTGAAAGAATTGGCTGAGATTTGCAAAGTCCTTGGAACTTTTACTGAGTTAGAGACACTAAACAAAAGTCACCTCAGATGTAAACTAGTGCATTTGGTTACACCAAAGGACTTTCATTCTCTCTGTAATTTGTAGCTGAAGTCTGCTAGGTGCTTCACTATTTTGTTTTTGATGAAACTTGGAATAATGTTCCCTTTTGTAGGCTGGAGCTCTGGTTCATGTATACACAGATGGCTCTGTGTTACTTACACATGGTGGGACTGAGATGGGTCAAGGACTTCACACCAAAATGATCCAGGTAATAATGAGTTTGGACTTAACCAAATGAGACACCTTTTACGGCAAATTATACTGTGTATAGTATTGCCTCAGGCAGATTGGCACCTCCTCTTTGTGCACATTTAGGGTAACAGATCATAACTAATTCCTTTCAAACGTTTCAGCTGCAATACTAGGTTTCTGGAGTAGTACTGCATTTGAGCAGGAGAATTAGAATTCTCATGATCTTAACTCTTGTGTAGATAATGCAGGTCAATGGCTGCAGTCTAGCCTCTACTGCAATTAATTGTCATACCATTAAAAATAGCTTGTTTATATTTTTCTGTGTATATTTGTCGTATTGCAAACTTGTATCTACGTATCTTCATGCCATCATAGCTGAGAAGACCTAAGAGAAAACATTGCTTCAGCAGGGAAATGAAGAGGGAATCTGACAGGGCTCTTAATCCTCTGATGCTTTATAGTTGTGAGGAGAACTTGGTCTCACAATAATGCAGTGAATGCCTGCTGTTTTGGCCAGTGTACATGTATGTACTTGCACAGTGCTTGTGAAGGGCAAACTTAACAATTTTATGGTAGGTTCTCAAGCACAAAGTCAACTGAGTTCCCAAGAAAGGTGAAATTTTGGACTGGAATTGTGTGGAGGTTTAAGTGTGGACCCTAGCAGTGTAGACAGTGAATGATCATGCTCCGGTGTAAGAAGAGCCACTTACCAATTGTTTTTCTTTGCTCCACAGGTTGCTAGCAGGTCACTGGGAATCCCTACCTCCAAAATTTACATCAGTGAGACCAGCACAAACACTGTCCCTAATACGTCCCCAACAGCTGCATCTGTCAGTGCCGACATCAATGGAATGGCTGTCCATGTACTGATCCCAACTTATTTAAGCTATTGGGTCGTAAGCTGGGACTCAAGAAGATGAAAAGCTGATGTGTATTTATCTATTGCTTAAGGAAAACATAAGTTTCAAAAGGGACTTGTAGGCAAAGGATATCTCATAACTTCTGCTATAGCTATCAGGGGGATGTCAGATAATGAATGACCATATTTTTTTCTAGTTTTTTATTTTCTCTCCCAGTCCTTTTGTAGTCATAAAACTGAGTGTCATAACTCGAACTGAACAAAGCATCCACTTAAGTGGCCAGCTTTTTAGTAATTAATGAGACTTTATCTGTAGCAATGTATTGCGCTGCAAATATTACTTGCAGGTGGTTTGTGGCCTGCGCTATGGAACCAAAGACATAAGTTTTATAAACTTAGAGCAAATATCATTCTGTAGCAATGGCATGATGATGATTGTCTCTGACATGGGATAGTGTTATCAGTGCATCTATTTGCAGGGCATGTGACTTTTCCATTGAAAAGAGGAAATTAGTCCTGGTCATTTTCAGGTTTGAAGAAAAGAGGGAAGATAACCTTGAAAGTTAAAAATCTCAACTTCAGGCTGTTTTTTTCTCTGCGCAGTTTAACTGAGGTTGAATTTTGGCAAGAATATTTGTTTCCAGTGTTATGAGATCATCTTGCTATATATGCTGAGGTGACCCACTATAACTTGGTAAAGTTACTGTATAAACAAATGGATTTAATATGTTTTGTATATTGATCTGGAAAGCTCTGTGCTGTATTTGGTATTCTCTTCTATCAGCATAATCTGTTTTAAATTTCTTTTCAGTCAACATTTCTTCTATGTAGCAAGCCATTTTCTAGTGAACTTTGTTCCTTTTTATGATATGCCAAAGTCCTAAAAACGATATTGGTTTAAACAGAAGGTTCTTTGAGACTTGAGGCGCTCTTAATACTACTGACTGACTTTTCAAACCTTGTAATATTGCTTTTCTCTATTTGTTTTTAGAATGCATGTCAGACCATCTTAAAAAGACTTGAGCCCATCAAACAGTCTAATCCCAAAGGGTCCTGGGAAGACTGGGTAAGCTGTCTGTATTTGTCACCAGGCAAATGGGCATTCTCAGGTTGTTTTCATTGTCAATCCCTGAATGCAGGTGTACCCTCCTGCATCTCAGTAACAGAGATCTGAGGGGAGAGAGAGCAAGGGAAACAGTGAAAGTTTGCGAGAGTTCACCCCCAAAACATCAGGTGGGACTGATCCTGGGGCCTGCTTATGACAGACTTCACCAAATCATGGAATCACACAATGGCTTGGGTTGGAAGGGACCTCAAAGATCACCTAGTTCCAACCCCCCTGCTATGGGTGTGGTTGCAGACCTCTAGACCAGACTGCCCAGGAACCCATCAAGTCTTGAGTGGTTACCTATGTCTCCATGGTCAGGCTCCAGTCCTGGGTAGGAAGAAATCTTATACGTAATGAAGGGATTCTCTGACAAAGATGACTCTGACTTGGCAGCCGGTGCTCCTTGACTGCAGTTTCTCTATAACCTCAATAATGAGAGATGGATGTTCTTTAAGCCTCTCAGACTGTTTTCAGAGCCAAGATCTCCACTTCAGGGGAGGAGCTTTGGATGAGAGATTTGGATGTCAGGGCAGGATTTCTCCTGGCCTCCCTGAAGTCCAGGAGAATGGCAGTTCAACCTTTGTCTTTGATATTGAAAGTCTAACTGAGAGGCCAAAAAACACAAGACTCTCTTGTGTTTTTGAAACAGTCTCTGGCTCTGCCAGTCTGTTTGGCAGCTGCTGATCAGGCGATTTGGGGAATCAGCTGCAAGAAGACGTTTCACTTGGCACTGCTGGCACTGATTATTGTGTCAGCTGCCTGTCACCAGACACCTTCTGTTCCAGTCCTCCTCAAAATGTATTTGGGGTAGCTATGTCTCAGGCACTGGTTGGACAATAATTGTCTTCAAATTCTTATTCACTTTGCCAGATTAAGACCGCCTATGAGAACTGTGTTAGTCTGTCAGCCACAGGATTTTATAGGTGAGTGAATATTTGCACTGCAAAGGCAGTTCTTACTCAATTGCATAGACTGCATCCAGGGAGATTCTGGGAGGATTTACAGCCCTAATCCCTCTGTCACTGCTCTAATTCAGGACTGCATGCCCTTTCCTACCTAGAAACATTGCAAATGACCTCCAAGAAGTGTTTTAACTGCTCTCAAAAGCAAAGGATTTGCTACTGGATTTGTGAGAATGAGTGCATAATAGTCACCGTAGACCTTGAGATTTGTCAGAAAATGAAGATGGCTGAAGTAGTTTCAGTTGGGTTTGGGAATATAGGGCAGCTTTTCCAGACTTCTATTTATAATTTTTTAATGCTTTTCAATTCTGCACGGGCTTGATGGTAGGGATAAAACATGAGTGAATTAAGATTTTGATAAATCGCTCTGTGGTTGTATTCCTCTTGACTGTGGAATTAAATCTGATTTTGTTTTTCTCCGTGTCCAGAATTCCTGATGTTGGCTACAACTTTGAAATGAATGAAGGGAAGCCATTCCACTACTTCAGTTACGGTGTTGCTTGCTCCGAGGTTGAGATAGATTGCCTGACAGGTGACCACAAGGTGAGGGGGTCAGCAGGGAAATAGCTTTCTGTGTTTGGATAAAGGAAACATTCACAGGGAGTCAGAGCAAATACTGGGTGTCAGCCTCTTCCTAGCTCTGTCATTGGTCCAGTGTGACCTTTAGTAGATTTCTTAACTTCTGTGTTCCACAGTGCAACAGTCTGGAAAGTATAATAAAATGATAATTATCTGCTCTGCAGGGGTATTATGGGGCTAACTGGATGATTGCAAAAGTTACGGGATTTGCCATGTAAGAGATAGCAGCTCTGTGTTAGCAAAAAGGAGCACCAACATATCAGAATTGAGTTAATTATTAAAAATAGCGCTGGGATCTTTTAGAAAGAAGAAGAGAAAAGACAACTCGTTCGAATCTGACCTTCCAATCCAATGAGTTGTGCTCAGGTACGGAGCACTGACCCTGGCTGCTTGGAACTAATACAGATTGGGTCCAATCGATCTCCAGGGGAAACTGCACTGCTTTGCTTTAGGGATGAACTGGTTTAAAAGGTAGCAGGAGGAACTGAGCTTGACATAGACTGTTGAACACTGGCCAAGTTTGGGTACTGGTGGATATATTCCTCTTCCTCAAATGAAACCACAGTGTACCAGTTCCAGCATCCGTGCTGATTTATTCTTTGTTTCTGTCTCTTAGAATATCCGCACAGACATTGTTATGGATGTTGGCACCAGTCTGAACCCAGCCATAGATATAGGACAGGTAAGTGAAATAGTCTCACTAATTTCACCATGTTCAAGATCACATTGCTCTCAAGCTTTTCTAGATAAATCATTAACCTGCTCTAGCTTGTGCCTTTGCACATTTAAATTGGGTATCCAGTGAGGCGTTTTAGGCTGGCTATGAAAACCAGTTTGACCCACAATTAACTATGCAGCAGGCACGGGATTAAGCATCCAGAGAATATTATCTCAGTGGAATAACTTCACCCCAGGGCCAGTTTCTGCTATGTGGAATACAAACACTAAGTCCTGCAGCTGATTTCTGTACTCCTGTCTGTCAATGTCAAGTCCTGTTTAACCACAGAAAAATTTTTACTAAGAGTTGGGGCAGTAGATTCTATCCTCCAGCTACCGCTGTGCAGGGATCTCAGTAAGAAGATTCCTTGGCAGGGACTGACTGACTTATTAGTCAGCAAAAAAGGTAATAAACACAAGGTTATCTGATACACTGAGACATGTCATTAGATATTTGCTTGGGCTTGCCTAGTCAAAACGATCCGACTCCTTTGCTAACTGTAGATGTCAGTGTAGTGCAGGTCTAGTGATGCTGCAGCAGGGTTTATTTCCCTAATGCAAGTCTGCTATAGCTGAAATGAAACTTTGAAAGCAATGCCTTTTCTGAAAGAGATGCTTTCTACGAAGTGGCTGAGGGAAAAGGGAGCCTTTGTATTCTCAGCCTGTCAGACTGGGAGGAAAGAGATGGGTTATATGGAACCTATCAAACAGACAGCAATTTCCCAATTTCCTGCATCCCTCCATGGCTTGTTGCAGAGGATTTGGGGGAATGAGAGAAAGGAGGTTGTATAGCTGCAGGACCACAGGCACATGGTGCTGTCTTAAGGAATACTTGTGCTGAATCCTCAGAGCAGTCTGTCAAATGTCTTTGTGGGCACAGAGAGCAGAGCTTTCTCATAGCACTGCTGTATGTGCTCCTCTCACAGCCACTCCCTTTCTTTCATTTTATTTTCTTTCCTCCTAAGATTTACAGTAGAAAAATCAGGTAAAGAAGACTCTAATGGTTGGATGGATATGGGAGTTCTTTTGCATGCGTCTGTGTTGCTAACCTGAGAATAAGCAGTACTTGAGAAAGCATTAGTACTGAAATATAGAAATAGCTGTATAGAAACACAAAATGTAAAATAGTCTGTTTTCAGATATCGTTTCTTGTCCTTTGAATTATCAGCAAGGACTACTCACTCAGTGCTAATCTGCCTGTGAAGGAATCAACACATATATATATTCCTTGCTTTATCAACAGATTCTTGTTCTGCATTAGCAGCGTACTTGCTTGTCTGTATTGGATTAATCGCTTCCAGGGAAGTGCAGTCACACCTGTGCTGTGAACACAGGAGTTGCACAAAAGTGCCAAGCTGTAATCAACAAAAGGGCTTAGAGATAAAAAGTGGGGATATAGCCAGAAATGGAGGACTGAAAACTGGTTGAAATTGTCACTGTTTGCTCTTGTGTGGGGAAGAACAGCAACAACAAATAAAGAATGCAACCTTATTTGGATGTTTTTGTAGATAGAAGGAGCGTTTGTCCAAGGCATTGGGCTCTTCACCATGGAGGAGCTGCGCTACTCACCTGAAGGGAACTTGTACACACGAGGGCCTGGGATGTACAAAATCCCAGCCTTTGGAGACATCCCAACAGAATTCTATGTGTCTCTTCTCCGTGACTGCCCCAACAGCAAGGCAATTTATTCATCCAAGGTACACCTGCATGACCAGTAGGCCTCTTACTGCTCTAGGCTTGTATGAATGCACGATAGAGTAATGGCACACGTATCAGAACAGCTGATTTTGTTGTCATAGAACCATAGAAAAGTTTGTGTTGGAAGGTACCCCTAAAAGCCATCTAGTCCAAGTCCCCTGCACTGAACAGGGACGCCTACAGGCTCCATCAGTGCTCAGAGCCCTGTCCAGCCTGACCTTGGCTGTCTCCAGTGACAGGGCACCACCACCTCTCTGGGCAGCCTGTGAGAGCACCTCACTGCCCTTAGTGTAAAAACCTTTTTCCTTATATCCAGTCTAAATCTCCTCTTTTAGTTTAAAATCATTTCCCCTTGTCCTATCACACAGATCCCTCTAAAGAGTCTGTCCCCTTCCTTCTTACAGCCCCTTCAGATGCTGACAGGCCGCTCTCAGGTCTCCTGGAGCCTTCCCTTCCCCAGGCTGCCCAGCCCCAGCTCTCAGCCTGTCCCCGCAGCGAGGTGTTCTGTCCCTGGGATCATTCTGTCACACTGGCTTTCTTCTGGGTTCAGGATACTTCTCCGTTCTTTCCCAGAAGCGTGTATTCTACCCTTTATTGCAAAGAGGAAGAGAAATTGCCTGAACATTGCCACTCTGATTGTCCACAAGAGAGAACTGAAACAAGTTTTTTCCAGAAGTTGGAAAGGGGCTTGGCAGTGACCTCAGTGCCCTGTATTAGGCAATGCTTCTGTAATCCCTGAGGGAGGCATTCCTGCTGGTTTGCAAGTATGTCCAGTGATAGAACATCATGTGCTCTGCCCATGCCACTCACCACAGCGTCACCAGAATTGCTTTTGTTGCAGTTCTAGTACTATCCAAAGGGATGTGGAAATGGCTTAGTCTTTTTTCCCTTTACAGCAGTCTTTCTGTGTTAGAAATCTTTATATGTTCTTATTGTCTCTTTCCCCAATGGAATGGGAGTTGTTCACATCTGGTAAACTGGAAGCAGTTTTAGTTTCGTGTTTCCCATCTCTGATAGACTGAGGTTCACACCTGGAAGGGAAGTACTGTTTTGTTGCAGCCTTTTCTTGTTGATCACATCTATGAGACTGAGAAGTTACAAAGCAGGAATGAGAACAATGATTGTCATGCAGTACCTGCTCATCCCTCTGTCAGCCCCTTTGGTCTTTCCAGGGCTGTTCTGGGCTGTAGTCTCATCTTCCTTGTGCTCTGTCTAGGCTGTGGGAGAGCCGCCTCTGTTCCTGTCTGCCTCAGTGTTTTATGCAATCAAAGATGCTATCTCCTCCGCAAGGGAAGACTCTGGCCTGACTGAACCATTCAGGCTGGACAGCCCTGCCACCCCAGAGAGGATCCGCAATGCCTGTGTGGACACCTTCACGAAAATGGTAACTATGCTTTCATAGCCCTGACCAGCCCACCCCACACTGTGTGCTAGACCTGTGCCTGGAGCCGGGATTAAGGCAGTATGGGGGAGCTGTGGTTGTACTTAAGCAGGTGTTTTTTATTTCATGGGCATTATCCTTCACTTAATATGCCACCAAATGAAAGACAAATCTACAGAACAGCATTGCTAGGGCTGGGACAGGCAGTATATCTGAAATTGCTTTTCATCCTTCCATCTTCCAAGTGCAGTTTGTGGAACGAAGGCTCTGACTTGATCTGATGCTCCTGACCGTTATCTCTTAGGGAATCTACATTGCAGGCCAACTCTGATTTATTAGCCTCCCTCGGATAGGAAGAGAAAGAAAAGTGTTGCTGGAAATGCTCGCTTCTGCTGAATGTTGACTTCAGGCTTCTCTTTAGAAGGTCTGGGCTTGCCCTGAAGGAGTGCAGGGTTTAACGCTACCACCGTCTCTTCATGAGCTCCTTCTCTGCTGCAGGGCTGCAAAAGGGCTGCACAGAGCAGATCCCTGCACAGAGTCCTGCTGATTCCTCTGTGACTTGTAAAATCTTGCAGCCAGTTCACACGGGCATTCACTGGGCCCTTGTCAGCTTGATCCCTACTGTTCTTAACAGCAAAACCTGGATATCTCAGCCCTCCTCAGCAAACACTTGCATCACTGTCTGATGGGGAGGAGGACTCCGAAGTGAATTCGAGAGTTTCCACCTGGCCTTCAGCTAGAGCCAGCACAGCATCTAACACAATGCCATGGGACAGACATCCCTCTGTTTCAATATGAGTTCAGATCTTCAGTGATGCAAAGTCGCCTGCCTTAAAGGGAACACCTGAACCCAGATCAGAACTCTCCTTTGTTCTTGCTGCTGCTTACTGTAATTTTTTTCTCCTCTTCACAGTGCCCTTCTGCTGAGCCAGGAACCTTTAAGCCATGGTCTGTGCGTGTGTAAAAGGAAAGTTTGAGGAGCAAACTCTCCTCATGAAACCAGTCTTACAATGGAGGGACCACAAAGCACTGGGACTACAATGGAAAAAAAAAATCCATGTTCATGTGGCTCATCTACTGTGATTCATAGAATTTTCCCATTTAATTACTCAATCACTGTTTCCTCCTGGAGAGGAGATTGCTGCCAGATTATAGCTGTGATTTAGATTTGGATGAAGAGTAAAGTGGAAGGTGATGTTGTCCAGCTGTAGCTGAAAGTCTTACAGATTTCATTTAGAATTGTTGATGGGAGACACTCTTATTGCCAGATGGTATGAAATAGCATGGTTATTGTTTCAGGGTTGGTTGTTTGTTTTAAATTGTGGGAAGAGACTTATCACCTTGTTACTTTCTGCTGTTATGCAGAGAAGGACTTAAGAGCATTGACCCCAGACAGACCGTCCTCTAGTGGGGATGGGGAAAGGCATCCGGGGCACTGAAGGCTGGACCCTACTGTGACCCCACAGCACAACTGCTAGACATACACCAGAGGAAAATAAGGAACAATATTGGTGTTAGCTAACTGTGATGAATGTCTTGTGTGTATGATGGCAGGGGTTCAGAGGGAGACCTTAAAATGTGACCAGTAGCTGATTTATCCAAAGTTACACGAGGATTGCTTTGTCTGCAGTAAAGCTTTAATGAAATCTTAGTTCATGTGCTACTTTGTCTTCTCTGACTGAAGATAAAAAGATGCCAAGACCTCTAGCAAGATGTTGATTCACTGGACGTGTTCAGCCTATTTCCTCCACATCTCTCCCTCATCTCTTAAACAGCAGAGGACACCAGAGAAAGGACCTTGGAGTCATAAAATGTTACTGATCATTGTTCCCAAGGCAATTTGTACCAGGCTGGGTGAGGGTCTGGACAAAGATGGACAAAACTGGGGGATGAGTTGGCTCTGGGCGTTCTCTAGGCTCAGTCTCTTCCATTCATGCCATGACCTTGCCATCTTTTCAGGACAACTCTTACTTTTGCTGAATGTAAAGGAATTGTGCATGTTTTACTAAAAGCATTGCTTGTCCAAAAAAAAGGTGCTGATTATGTGATGAACTCATGATGTGTTTTGGGGTGAATGCATTATTCAGTGTTGGATTTAAAGGTGGGCATTCTTCTGCACAGGTTTTGACATTGTCAGGTTTAACACGGCAGCACATTTTCTCTAGATGATGCCACATACTGTACCTCATGTGCAAACTTTCTCTGGCCCACAGCTCTACGAAAATGTCCTTTTCCTTTGTTAGCACTCCTAGGGCCGTCAATAAATATGATGCAAGAGAATGCAACTCCACTGTCTAAAATGAAAATTTGCTTACATACATCCTACTTAAATTGGCTTCTGTCTTAGGGCTTAGTTTGAAATACTCTTTGAAGCACTCCGAGACATACAGATTGGAAACATGTAGGTGTAATTCTCAGCTCTAATTGCCAGTTCTCACAGGGTTGTTACAGCCTATCTGTGCCCTCATGGTCCTGACAAACAGAGGCTGGCCTCCAAAGCCATGCTGCTGCTTTAAAACGAAACATTATATGGAATTAAAAGAAAAAAAAATATGTGAATAACTCAGGAACTCCTCCACAGAATCATGTCATTTAATAATAATCCCACCGGACACAGTACGTGTGATGCTTATCTATTGAACTCACCTTCTGCTGCAAACAGTAACCTAAAGTTAAAAAGTGAACAGGATAAAACCAAATCTCAGAGATTCTCCAGTTTAGTGGCATGAGATCTGCACTGAAACTGCGTCCCTGGACTCACACATTGCTCCTTACAACAACTACCAGGCCATCGACACTCCTTTGCTTCGTAATGCAACAACAGAAAACAGTTCTGAAGTTGCATAAAAATGATGTCCTTTTCAAATCGAATATACAAAGGGCACAAATAAATGGACGCATTGTTTTTGCTATGCATTTCTTGAGAGTTGGTTTACTTTTTATATAATGGAGAAGAAAACCTGAAGAAATGATTTGATTCTCCAAGCTGGAAGTCAGAATTAGGCTTATCTTCTGAACCCTCAAAGTCTGTGAGGAAGGTGAGAGTCAGGCCCGTGTTTGGAAGAGGTCTTCAGTTGGACAGAGAAAATCTGGTATTATCCAGCTGAACGTTGGGATGTCTGGATTCATGTCAAGGTGGAAGTATTGTAGTGTAGGCTGTAGTCTAACAAACGCTTGGGAAGACTTTATTTTAATCTACAAAATCTGAGAGGCATCTTTTGTAGCCAAGAGGGCAACACGTCCCTTATCTGAAGTTCCATCTATTTGAAATGCTCTTCCTGCTCTGCTTTTAACTGGGTGAAATGGTTGTTCTACCAACAAGTAGAAATAAGAAAGGTACCGTCTGTTTCTGTGCAGAGAACAGGAAAACAATTTCTAACCTGCTTCTTAATATATTTGTTCAAATCTCTGTGTGTAGTTTGCACTTTGGTAGGCAAAAGAGAAGAAAAATAGGAATAAGCATTCAGTAAGTCAACTATTGATATGAGAATCTGAACTAGTAACTGCAAAATTCTGCACGGGTCAATGTCCATTGACTGCCTGAAAATGAAGGTTGATGGCAGCGGTAGATTTCAATGCCATTGCTATGAGCATATACTAACAAACAGCACAGAAGTGAGTGTTTTGGCTCTGTGGTGGAAGGGACGGGTAGTCAGTATCTTTGTGTCCTTGCTCAGGCTGAACTTTGTACTTGTGCTAAAGACTAAATGAAGACTGAACGAATGGAGCAGCTCTCCTCTCCCCATGTGCTCTTGCCAGCTTTGCAAGTCATGAGGACAAACATGCATCTTGTCACATGTAACCTCTTGTTCTGTGACAGGTCTGAGTTTCAGATGTGTTGTGGAAATAAATCCTAATTTTCTGAAATGATACATAGCATTCTACGAGGCTGTGGGTGAGTACAAAAGACTACACAGTGTTACAAACATGTACAGTAGAAACAGCTTTACTTCTTTTGGCTTTGAAATTCAAAATAATTGGGAGCTAGGTGTTCCACACAGTATCTGCCAATTATTTTCAACATTTCCCTGACATGAATAAGATATTTCTCCAATTCTCAAAATGCTCAGACTTATGCATGAGCGGTAGCTTGGTTCTGTTCTTCTGGTTTTTTTTTGTTTGTTTGACATGTGGATGCACCTGGATAAACCTGCATCCAGGTGGCAGCAATAACGAACAGCCATGTGCTCACAGTGCCATCCCTTATGCAGAACAAGATTGCCTTATATTGGCATTATGCTCCATCTTGGTATTTTTTTTTTTTTCAAGTTTAGATTGATTTTGTGAATAATTTTGCTTGATTTTGAAAGGAACTTGGTAGTCTCAACAAACTCTTCCCTACAAGGGCAGTAATATCTACTTTCAAATGAACGTTTTAAACCTTGCTGCACTTGCAAACAATATAATGCACAAGTTAGAAAGCATTTATCTTCTCGGCATTAACCTGTGAGGTTAGAAATGAATCTGTGCTCATAGACTTAACTGTCTTCAGAATTTAAAATTCAAAGTTTGTCGTAGGTGCTCTTTAATATTGCCAGTTTCTTCTCCTGTCAAGTGATCCGATGTGTTTCAATATACATTCTAAAGCCTGAGTAAGATGTGGCATTATCTTTATGTATGCAGAGTACCCTGTACTTGATTACTGAGTGCACCCTTAGTGAATTTGCAGGTGACACCACGTTGGGAGGAAATGTTGACCTGCCTAAAGGTAGGAAGACCCTGCAGAGGGATCTGGAAGCTTGGATCAATGGGCTGGGGCCAATGGGATGAGCTTCAACCAACCGCTGGTCCCAGGTAACAGTGATAGGATGAGAAATAATGGCTTTAAGTTGGGCTGGGGGGAAGGTTCAAGCTGGGTATTAGGAATAACTCCTTCTCCAAAGAGCAGTGAGGCAGTGGCACAGGCTGCCCAGGGAGTGGTGGGGTCACCGTCCCTGGAGGTGTTCCAGAGCCGTGGGGATGTGGCACTGAGGGATGTGGGCAGTGGGCACGGTGGGGGTGGGCTGAGGTTGGACTGAATGACCTTAGCCCCCTCATATAGTGCTTACTGCCCCTACATAATGTGTCCCCATATAGTGCTCTCTACCCATCCTATACAACAATCCCAGTATAGTTCTTGCCGCTCCCCTTATGTAATGCCCCTTCATAGTTCTTGTTTTTCTGTATAACATCCCCATGTATAGTGCTCACCCCATGTTCTATATAATGTCCCCCTATAGTGTTCCCTTCCCCGTGTAATGCCCAAATGTAGTGCTTGTTCCACCTCCCATATAATGCTCCCCAGCATGCTGCTTGTCTTCCCATCATACATAATGCTTCCCTATATAGTGTTTGCCACCCCCCATATGTAATACTCCCTCATATATTGCTTGCCTCCACCATATAACATTCTCCAGTATACTGCTCACCCCCCCCATACAGCACCCCTTGTATAGTGCTTACACAGTCCCATATAATGCTCCCCATACACTCCTCACCCTACCTATGTAACAGCCCCCCACTCAAGCAGTTCCCCATGACCTTTGACTTTGATGATGCAACCTTTGACCTTTTGTCCATTGGCCATGACTCTGTGACTTTTTGACCTCGACCCAATGGCATTCAATGTTTTGACCTTGATCTGGGACATTTTGACCGTGATTTTCCTTCTCTGCTGTGCAAGCGGTACAAGCCAGTTAAAATTATGAAAGTAGAAGAAAGGAAAAGTGATAGGACATGCTGCTTTTCTCTTAACACGTCTCAGAAGAGACGTTAAACAGGAGCTTGTTTGCCCATTTTCCCTGGAGCCCACTTTCCCAGATCTGCGGACAGCGACCCATACATTTCCAAAAATGAAATAATCCAACATCTGCATTTTAAAATCTGGTCATCTCTGAAATTCAAGTTCTAAGTGGGAAAACTTGGGCTTTAAGTTAAAGTGCTAGAGTAAGTATGGAGAGACTCCAAGTTCAGGTTTAAAGAATATATCTCCATCTCCTACCACAATGATGATGAAGTGTGAAATGCCCACAAATACAAAGCATTAAAATTTAATACAGAATTTGCTGAACAATTAATATTTTGTAGCTGAATCCAACTATTTTGTGTCAATCTAAAAGCAAAGTAAAACCCTTGCTTTTCTGAGAAGATGTGTTCTTTATGTATAATAAACTCACTTGAAACATCAATCTGAAGATGTTCAGCTGAGTGGGAAGAGCAATAACGCTTTTAATATTCTAGGTTTGCAAGTATTCTTCAGTATTCTGTCATATAGATCTGCTGTCTTACTTAGGCACAAAAGGAGGAAAAAAAAACACAGTTAAGTGCCAAAATTTCTTAAAGCAAATTTTTAATCATTTATTTCTGTTATATATAAATGACATTCTTCTAAATTACATTTTTTACCCCATTAATTAATTCTAACGAGATCCAGGAAATTTTGAAGAGAAATTAATAATGTAGCATGTACATAATTATATAAAATATACAAAAGAAATCTTTAAAATACACGAAAGAGACGTGTATAAAACTTTTTCAATTTGTAGTTATATTAAAACCTTTTTTTAATCAACGATTATGTCTATAGACCTCTTCAGAATTACAGACATTAAGACCAATTAGTCTCAGCTCTCGACCCTCTGCTCAAGTATTTTTCTTATTTTTAAATACAACCACAATTATAGCTAATTTCTGTAGATATCCTCACTATTTCTATTACCTTTAAGAGACTGCATGATATGGAACATGTGGTTCGGGGACGTGTTTTTTCCAACAGTACAAAACAATTTGGCGGGCAGAAGGAAAGGGCTTCTGTTACTCTAGTTACTAAAAAACTTGCCACTAGAATTAAATGACCTTTCTGAGAATTTTAGGTGGATAGGAATTAGAGCAGACTGTAGCAACTTCAACAGATGACGTCAGTTAGAAGAACAAGGACCAAAGAAAAGTCTGAGCAAGAAACAAAGATCAGTTATTTGATTTTCTGTTTTTTCCTTGCCTGAAACTGTTCAGTTTTGTTTTTGACAGATTTGACTAGCATTGACAAGGCAGGATCTATGGGTTTCTTAGTCTCCTTCTTTGCCATCTTGTTCTCCTGTTCCTTGCTTGCTTCATGAAGACCTTGCTGCTTTTGCTCTCTTCGGCGAGCTTTCTCTTCCAAGATCCTTTCTACTGCTTTTGTCTTCTTGAAATTTGGATCAGAAGGATCCACGTTAAATAAGGGGGAAGTAAACATGGCTTGGAACCTTGTATCAGCAACATTTACCTGAAGGCAGAAAAATAACATTTATTTTAGGTAATCTTTACCCATGATAGCAAAGCTTTTAAATAGAATAGTATATAAGCTGCTTAAGGAGTCATAGGTCCTGAGATTGTTCACCATTCCTGGAATAGCTCAAGTGATAAGCATTGATCAAGCATGGAGTAGAGAATCAAAAGATAATATTAGTAGAACAGATGAGCGAGTGCATGTAGAAATCCTGCGTATGCCTCTATCAACAAACAAAGGAAAGGTCTGCTGTTAAGAACTAACAAGAACAAAAGATGCAGAGGATAATTATCAGAACAAAGGTAGCAATTAATATTTATTCAATGAGTTTTATGAAGCCTTGCATACTGTCGTCTTATCTTACGCAAGGTTTGAACCTGCCCCATTTCAACCATGTTTTTAATTTGAAAAGAGCCTGTAACTCCCTAAAAAGGAAGACGTAAGTTCTTCTCCTTCAGCTTAGTGGTCCCATATCATTACTTCTTGCTCTAAGTTTTTCCCCCCAAATAGTTGATACTAACAATTAGCATCTAAGCTTATCTAGTCAAACCTCAATATCAAAAGTGCATCATTACCTGGAAGTCATCTTCTAATAACTCCTTCTTTTTCATTAAGAGTTTCTTTTTCTTCTTGCTCAAGTTCTGCTGTTCTACAATCTGTTTATAATTAAAATGCTTTCTGCCATCATCCTCATCGTCCATCATAAGCAGGGCCATTTCAGCCTGTCACAAAATAAGAGAGTTCAAATACATGACAAAATAGTGTTTTCTATGAAAAATATAGCAACCATGTTCATGAAGTCTATATGATTGTAAATTGTAGTTGAAATAGTGTTGTCAGTGCAGCATTATTTCAAATATAATGACATTAACGTTTTGAGGTGCAATATTAACTATAACAGTTGATTTTATCTTTTATTGAATAACTGCAAATACATATATAAATTTTTTAACATACTGATAAACTAATTTGAAAATTGTACACCATAACATAGAAATAATGAATTGATACCATTTTATATTTGTATTCAAATCACAAAATAATAACTAACATAAGCAAACTTAGTAAATGTCTTTAACTTTTCATTCTGGGAAAGAATGAAAGAATGTTAAAAGTCAACAGGACAAGCCTGTTTTAAAGCTAGACAGACTAACCACACAGCATGGTTTCCATGCCCTTACCCTAATTTCAGTGCAACTTGACCCTGTTGAGCTGTGTTCAACTATAATCTTCCAGAAAGATATCCTGGTATAATCTTAAGATGTCACGTCAGTGACCAACTACCATTCTCCTTGGTTGTTTTGTTCCAAAAGCTCTGGCTGTTGAAGTTATATGGTGTTAGGAGACTTGGTAGTTCCACTCACAAACACGTACATTATATATTTGCCGAATTCAGAAAATGCAACATCTGTAAATCTACACACTTTAAACCACTTTACCTTCTGCTTTTCAACTTCAGCTTCATCTTCCGAGTTACTTTCAACCAACTCTTCCTTCTTCTTCAAACCTACGAGCAAAAGTAGGGCATTCACGTACTTATTCAATCTTAAGCATAATTGATCTATCAATAGAACCTCAACTTCAATCTCATTTTCTTACTTCAATGGAAGATTTGAAAAACTGAATATAAAAGTCCACTGGATATTTGCATCATTCAAGAAGACAGCAATATTCAAAAGAAATCATTGAACAAGAACAGTTAAAACAGAAGGTTCATCTGCCAGCTGAGTAAATTAAAATACATTAGTCAAACAAAAAAACCCACACAAGTTGTTTTTGAAATTTATATGTAAGCTTAAAGCCATGCTGTGCTGTTAGCCATGCAGGTGCAGAAATACAATGCAACAAAGACTCTTTACAGAACCATGGGGATGAAAATATCATTGACTGCGCAGACTGAATGTTCTTCTGACAAAGCACTTTGATAAAACTCAAGAACAGAATGATTGATTCAGTAGTTCCAGAAAAAGTGCAGGAAAATCAGATTCAGATAGGATACTGTTACCTAACCTACACAATTTATTTTCATGCGTGGCAGGGAGAAATAAATGTGAGACTTCAGCAATTTTGAAATCATTCTTATCTTTACAGAACTGACTACGCTAGAGAAAAGTAAAAAAAGGCATGGAGAGCAAAAAGATAGCAGTTATTCTAGAATCAGCTAAGTAAACCTTTAAGATTTAAATTTTTAAATAAGCCTTTCTACCTGTCCCTCAAAGAAGTCCCCTCCAATTATCTTCCCTTATGTTTCATTATACACACAATCATGAAAGACAGTTTAAGTCTTCAAAAACGTGTGTTGTTGCATATGGGGATGAATCAGGAGCCAGTTTCAAAGTAAGGTCTTTTCCATAGAGGAAAATTCGTTAATTTCTTACTACGATCTTACATAGCTGAAGTCGTAATTACTCTCACTAAAAACTTTGCACCATAGGGAAAACAATTTGGTTTTAGAATTCACAAATGCATCACTCATCTTTTTAACATACTCCTGACCTCTCCTCAAACACATTCTGGAAGTCCATCCCCTCCTCCTTTTGCAAACACATCATTTAGAATATCCTAAATTGGAAGACATCATGTTAATAAGCAATTACATTACACAGCTATACGCCTTCAAGCAGTTTAAGCTAAAATTAAAAAAAAATGCCTTATTTGAGCCTTTTCTGAGACTCCACAGAAACAGACATGCTAGGACTGAAAGCGGACAAGTCAAATTAAAGATTTCCAATGCTTTTTCCCTGTCTTAACTCACCTGTTTTCCCAAGTTCCTCAGCAAAATAAGGATCATTCAGATCGACATCAGAGGGAATTTCATCTTCGCTCATTTCTCTCTCAGCAGTAGCCTGGAACAAAGCACAAACATTATTTCAGTCATCACATTAACTACTAAGAATTCACTGGAATTAAGCATTCCTTCTGCCAGAAACTGAATGTGAAAATGAAAATAGTGCATGCTGAATCTTCATGAAACTAGGACTCACTAAAAATTGCTAGTAGACAAGTTCACAACTTAAAGGCTGTATCACAGATTGCAAGCTTTCCTTTTACCTGAAGAAGAGCATTTTACACAGACCAAGGAACTCCATAAGCTGCAGCCACAGACTGTACTGTAGTAGGCTAACCATACCAACAAATGCACGCACAGGATGTGGTTCTAGCTACAACATTGCTACCTGATTGCTCTTAATTCCTACGAAGACAAACATTAAGACCTTACTACATCTAGTAATAGAACAAACATTTCATTTATCTGCCTATTCCTGCACGTCTCTGCCACTGCAGTTACCTCACAATTACCTTCTATGCGTGGAAAGAAAGCAGCAGCAATTTTCACATTGTTATAAGGCTGTTCATACACAAACGTATTTACCAAATTTGCTTTTTCAATTTCAAAGTTGAATGGTTCTAGCTTTTTTTTTTTTAGTTTATTCAAAACAAGAGCTGCAACTTAAGAAGAACAAACAGCAACTCCCCCAGCATCCGACCATAGCAGACATCACCTTTCTCTTTTTTTTAAGATTTCTTTTTTCTTTCTTCTTCTCCAGGTATTTTTGCCATGGAGTTAGGTTATCCTTTCCTTCCAACCTGTTTTTGACCATTTCTTCAGCAGTTTCTTTCAGGCCTAGGACAAAAAATAGCAACTTAAGAAAATGAGATGAATCCAAAGGTTTGTTTTTTTCTTAGCTTTTCTTGAAAAGTCCATGAAAACAATGTAAGTATTGCTTACAGCAACATGTTCATAAATAAGATCATGTTTATAAATGAGATCGCATTTTATCTTTTCCACAGGACCATAACCCTCTTTGATAGACAGTTAATTAGCACGTAAACAGTTAATTAGCATGTAGCTCCTAAATATTTTGTATCACCATTTAATGTACAGCTAAGATCCTTAACATATATTGTGAACTGAACTGTATGGGCAAATTAGCAAACACAACTGGACCCTACTCTGGAAACAGAATGGAGCTTCCCGTAACGTGCATCATTATGATATTCAATGGTGCTGAAAAAAGTCACTTTATAAAAAGAATCTATTAACTGTTCCTATTTTACAGCTATAATATTTATACCCAGAATAAACACCGACTTTGATGGGCACTCTCAAAAAGGAAACCACACAATACAAAGAGATTAGCTGATTTGCCTTACAACACACTGATGCAGAATTCACTATCACAGAGGCAGAATCCACTTTCATGACAGGAGGTAACAGCCGGAGCAAAGTATCTGCTCCTCCCTGCAATTCCTTCATTCACTCATTACACCTTTATTTTTTTTATTTTTCAAATGAGTCAGAAATCCTATAGTTACCATCCCCCTTTAGGACATGGCTGGTAGACCTTTGGAGTGTTTTGGAGTCATGATACCTGCCACCTCTGCACCAATTCTCCCTGTTCCAATCATCTTCTTCACCTTCCCTTTTATACTGTCTCTGCCCAGCTCTCAAATCGTCATCTCTCACTTCTCATACCAGTTTTATTGCTCAGAAATTACACTTGGATCTCTCCTGGTGTCCTAGATTGGATTCCGTTTTTCTTTCCCACCT
Organism: Numida meleagris; assembly: GCF_002078875.1. Taxonomy (NCBI): domain Eukaryota; kingdom Metazoa; phylum Chordata; class Aves; order Galliformes; family Numididae; genus Numida; species Numida meleagris. Next base: position 4,584,385 of record NC_034411.1, read on the forward strand.
CCTAGGCCAGTGCCTACTGCTCATCATCCCTTCCAGCTCTCCCCAGTAACAAGGAACTGAAAACAGAGTTCAGAACAGACAAAGATGTGCAGCCCTCAGGGACAGTCCTATCTGTGCCCAGAAGAGCAGGCACAACATTTTTCTGACCAACCGCAAAAACCAGTTTCTCTTCTCACCCTTGTCTATGCTCCAAAAATAATTCAGAAAGGCTGGAAAGCAGGTTACAGCACGTCTGAAACATGAATTATGGACAATGTCTAAAAATGTATTTAATCATGCCCTGTAGGAAGAGAGGAATGAGGCCAATAAAGATAAAGCATCCTTCTAGCATGCTGGAAAGAAGCCAGAATTAACAGTAAGTGGTAAACCAGCACCACTGCAGAAAGCGGAACTGAAACAGCAAAGAAATGCGAAGCCACAGCAAAGTAAAGCAAGGATATTGCATAGGTTCAACAAACAACGTGCCACAAAGGAACCCTGGTACAAACAGAGCCATAATTCAGTGTTTTCCAGTAGCTCATATCTTGATCTCCAGTGTTAATGAGAGCGGAGTCATTTGCTACCTAGAAACTGAACTACTATTATTTTGGATTATTTTTCAGTAGCTTTGGGGAAAAAATGACCTGTCAGTTCCTGAGAATAAGAGTGTATTTACGTGGTCAAAAGACTTTAGATTGCAGAAGTGGGAAGGAGTTGTTTATTGTAGGTAGAATTATTAACTGGCCATACAAAAAGTTAATTTATCCCCTTATCTACATATTTAATTTTTTTTTAATAAATGAATCACCATTCTTACTTAATCTTTACAAACAGGGGTCATGAAAAGAGGGTAAAAAAGTAATATATGTTAGCACACAACTTGAAGTAAAAGATCAGAAGTGTGATAATACTGTACCAAACCTCAGTATATTGCTTCTCACACTGCTGGAAAGGAGAGGGAGGGCGGGTGGGACAGAATTTCTGCTTCTCTGAACAGTTATTTTGAAAACTTCCAAAAGTTTAATAATTATGACAGCTGCAAGCTATGAAGAGCTAGAAAGATGCTTCTGAAATCTCAAGAAATCTAACTGAGCAGGTTCATCTTACATGCAACACGCTACCCTGCTAGTCTACCTCTCATGAAAACAAATGTCTAAGTTTTCTTTAAGCCTAGCTAAATATTTTCAAGTCCAATAAAAAAAGCTGTATGAAAACCTGCCTGAATATCATCAAGAATGACAACTGTGGTCTTCTTTGTCTTCACCTTCTAAAGCGAGCTTTGGGAGCTGGGTAAGGATGCATAGTCATCGTTGCTTAAATGAGATACGATTAAGAAAGCAGATGGATGGTTAAATATAACACTGGTTTTGTGCCTGAAAGAAACAGACCAAAGAAAGTTGGAACTACCCCTAATTTGTTTTTGCTGGCACTGTGGTTTATTTAAAGCTATTTCGATTCAAGAATAACTGATTTGCATAGTATGGGTTCTATAACCATGTGTTACAATACTGGTGCCCAAACTCAAAATTTGAAATGAATTCAAGTCTGACTATCAATTGAAAAAAGTCTTCAGTTCAACTATTGTAACTCTCTCTGTATTAGATGTATTGGCAGGAAAGTGCTTTTGCAGTAAGTCAATCAGAACCAGGCAAAGTTTGGTAAGAAAAGTATTTCAACAGACAGAACTTTCTTAGAACTAATTTAAGGAGTCCTAAGAGACGAACACAAGAACTATTTTTGAATTCCCAGAACACTCCAAGTGGAACACAATTCGTTTGGAATTTAAATAAGCGCATTTGATCAAGGAAAAACAAGATAATAACTGATGTACTTCTGTCCCCTAGGAAAGCATAACCTCAGCTGTGTGTATTGCCAGAGCTATGAACTACTGCTCAGTATGCACTGACTACATTCTACCCTCAAAAATTCTCCCCTTCAGTTGCACTGGAGCTTCTCTACAAATGATGCCTGAAATCGATGAAGACTAAATTTTGCCATACACTAGACCCATAAATAAAGTTAAGACATACTCCTTTGCTTTTAACACTTTCATTCTGGGAGGAAGCCAACCAAATCATAAGAAAGGAAAAATGGAGGTCAAATATAAACAGGAATTTGAAAGTAGATTGACAGAGGCAAGAGCCAGGAGGGGCAAGGCAGCTGAGTACCAGTACCACAAACTAAATTAAGGCTCTTGTCCTATATTAAATAATGCCTGACCTATATAAACACAGAGCATATTCCTAGCTAATTATTTCCATCGTGATTTCCAGCTTCTGCATGAAATGCTGCGACACAACATCTTTGCAAAAATCTTATAATAGCTACCTACCTATGAAAACTCTGCAGCCTCCAATGTTCAGTGATACAAAGAATTAAAAGTATTAACAAAGCAATGCCAGGAATGGAAATACTGACACACTGTGGGCACTTGATGTAAAACAAGCTCATCAGCTTTTTTGGTAAGCACTCATCCCACAATGCACATTAAGTGCCTCCTCTAAAGTGTATTGGGAGAATACTCATCAGAAGTTATTTGGATTACACAACTAATGCTCATAACTATTTTAATGCAATGCATATTTTCAAATGCAGGTCTTATGAAGAACTAGGTAGGACATAAATTCATTCAGTTCAACTGATTTCACTACATTAGTACACACAAAGAACAAGAATTTAAAAAAGGAGCATTTGTATAAAACAAAAGTTGCCCAAGTTAATTCGAAATTAATAGTACAACTGAGATACACATTCCCAAATGGAAATTATGCATCAGTGGAGAAGGGGCTGGATTCTACTACGGCTCTGGTCTCACTGTTTACAACAGCAGATCAGGTTGTGTCCTTGTATTGGCCTGCAGTCCTACACCTCCCAAACCAATGCACACCTGCTGCCCCCAACGTGGGCACGTCACAATTTCCTGGTCTTTGGACTGTAACGAAATCCTCTGAGCAGTCACCAAATGCTCCTACTTGCCTGACTGTCTAACCAAGAGGATGATATCCAGTTTCTTCTTTTCCAGAGCAGTTCTGCTATTTTAGCAAACAAAATTAACTTACAAGTGAATCTAACATGTTCCAGGGCTCATACGTGCTGTCAGAATGAGTTTAGGGCCAGAAAGGAGAGGCCACAGAGAAAGCCCTTCCCTTTTTGGATGTACTATGTCATTAAAACAGTCCATTAAATCTCAAGGAAAGTGCATACCCATAAACAAAATAATAAAAATCAGCCTCAATGTGTTTTCAATACACATGAGACAAAAACAAAGGTTTTCAGACCTCAGAATGAGATCTTCTGGGACTCTATATGGAAAAATCATCTATTCAAGTTTCCAGATACACATCTGGACGTCACCAAATACAACTAAATATCCATCAGTTTTTCTTCCTGCTATCTTTCTTTCCCACAGAACAGTCTCACCAGAAGATCAGATTTCTCCTTTTTTCTGTTCCCCCAGATCTTCAGCATTATGCAAGCTAGACTTTAAAAGCCATTCTTCTCCAATTTTATGCTATGTTTCCAATTCATGCTGCATTTCTTTTCTAAAAACACAAGCATGTTTTACGACTCTATGGCAAACAAGAAGTCTATTCAAGAAATTCTATAAAGTGATGAACATAAAAGAAAGCGCAAGAAAAACGAGCAAGTAAGCAAGCTACACAGAGAAGCTAACAGCTGAGGAACAGAGTTCAGTCACATTATTTCTTCTATTTTCTTCCCTGTAACCCATCTGGATTTCAATTTGGGAGGAAAAAAATGTTAGTTTCTTCTACTATGAATTGTATACACCGTACATTGTATCCCTATTAACAGGCCAATACTGCATATCCTCCAAGTCAGCAAAAGAAAACGTTAAAGCCTACCTGGAACCCATTTAATCTCCATTTCTATATCCTTTTCTTCCTGCTTTTTCTCTTTTTCTTGGATACTTTGCAGAAGCTCTCTGTACTTGGCAATCTGCTCTTCATCATCTTTTTGGCTTTTCCTGGGTTTGTCATCTTCCATTTCATGAGCTACACCTTCCCCTAGAAAGACGAAGTAAAGGTATGAAAGACAGCCTCCAAGTGGTCAGTTGAATTTCACGCTTAGGAAACACAGCTAAGGCAATAAATAATCTTAAACAATGTAATCCCAGGCATTTTCATGTATAGTTCCCAGAAAAAGTAAACAGGTCTAGAATTCCTGTACTTAACAGATGAAGAAAACAATTATCTGAGAGAAGATGATTATCTGTCCAATCATCACTACCTAAATAAAACAAAGCAAACAAACAAACAATTACAATGTGACCTGCAATAAGCTTTCAAGAAGCACTGGCACAGGCTGCCCAGGGAGTGGCGGGGTCACTGTCCCTGGAGGTGTTCCAGAGCCGTGGGGATGTGGCACTGGGGGATGTGGTCAGTGGGCATGGTGGGGGTGGGTTGGTGGTTGGACTTGGTGATCTTAGTGGTCTTTTCCAACCTGAATGATTCTATGATACTGGATAATGAAGGGAATATTAATTTGTATTTTTTACTGGTTTTGTTAATTTTGCTGGGAGGAATTCAAGTGGTGACTCGTATTGGCATACTCAAAATACTCATAATCTCAAAAAACTTTAGGAGCCTTTTTGCTCCATAAGCAAATAAAGAACACTTGACAGCAGCTGCAAGAAAAGAAAAGGAAAAGGAGCCACCTTCTGGTGGACATTAAAACAATAATGATTTCTGCCAACAGATTTTTCAAAGACTTTCTGAACAGTAAAAAAACAGCCACAAGAAAATGTTCTGATGTTCTTCACTCAGAACAGAATGAACTGGATAGCCACCACAACCTCTAGAAAAATCAGTCAAATGTGTAATGAAAAGCATCTTTTCTTTAACAGAATCATCGGATCAGCAATAAAGTGAGCTACCATTTAGATGAAGGAAACACTAGGAAAGTGTTAGGAAACACTACTTTTCTGAACGAGTGCTCAGGCGCTGGAATGGGCTGCCCAGGGAGGTGGTGGAGTCACCGTCCCTGGAGGTGTTCAAGAAACATTTATAGTGTTGAGAGACATGGTTTAGTGGGGTTATTGGTGGTAGGTGGATGGTTGGACTGGATGATCTTGTAGGTCTTTTCCAACCTTGCTAATTCTATGATTCTATGAACCGTGATCTTGCTTCTTGAAATCACTCCACTTATAATCATTATACTTGGCTTAATTAAAAATTAATTATACCAGGTAAAGAAATTTTGCGTGACAAATGAAAAAAAACAACAACAGGAAGCTCTTTTAAAGCTAGGGTAAAAAAAAAATTAAGTCAACCTGTCTCACTAATGTGCCTCCAAAATTAGCTAATATGCTTTCTCAGTTCCACAGCAAAACTGTTTACTTTGTCTTCAGAAAGAATTTGTCCACCTTGAGGTCATACCAGTGATATTATTTATTTGAAGAATCAGAAACAGGTCTATATAATTCATCTCAACTGTGGCTTTAGAGACGTTTTAGAAACTTCAACAAGTGTTTTCTTACCACATATGCAAAACACTGGAGAAGTTTGTTTCTGAAATCTGTATTTAACTCAAAAAAAAAAAAAGAGAGAAGAGGGGGAAAAAGTAAATCTGAGAAACTCTACAGCTTCCATGTTGTCAGGCCTAACTGAAATTTTCTTTCATTATATGCCAGCATTATATCATCACTCCATTTATTTCTTAATTGAAAAGAGTGAACCACAGATACCATCAAGCTCACCACTAATGTCTGTCCATCTTTAGGTCACACACACAAAGGAGTAAGTACTTGTCACTTCCAGAGGCATTCAGCTCTGGGGGAAAGGTAGGCTATTTTCATAGGAGAACCTGACCACAGCTTTACAATAATGAGTATAACATTGTCACTGTAAAAGGAAACATTCCAAGTATTTTCTGATTACATGGAATTTATACACTTGACTAACACATTTAAAATGCTGTAGCTAACGACTTTGTGAACAACACTTACTAACAAAGGTACCTTGCTGCTGTTCTTCCTCTTCTTCACTAGATGAAGCCAAATAAGCTTGAAAATCCATGTCCAGAAGTTCCTCTTTATTAAAAGTTCTGCTAAGGGACGTTACTCGTTCATGATCTGTTTCATCCCATGTGATATCTACCTTAAAAATAGGAAAGCCACTTGTAGAAGCCAACCTGCTAAAATTAAACATTCTAAAGCAGGCCTTTTAAAGAAAATCGCCTCTTAAATGGTATAAATAATTTAAACCTTTCGCTAATATTCTCCACAACAATTACCTAAAATAATCATTCATTAAAATCAATTTAATTGCAATTTTTATTTTTTTCTGCTAAAAAAGCATTTCAAGCGGTTTTAACTACATGAAAGAATGAAGGAGTTTCCTATTGCATTTAAGGGTTCTGTAACATCCCATCACCCAACACTAAACCTCTGTAAGCCAAATCTCCTTTGTGGCATCAGATACTGGAATTGAAGCGGGAGTCGCATCTCTTCCAGAACAAACTCACTCCTGGAGTCATACATGGTTTGCAACAGGGACAATAAAAGCATTTGCACAACTGCACCCTCAACTAGAAGATGAAACACATCTGACAGACCATCCCACAGAAATTACTTAGCTCTCAACTAATCACTTCTCCAATATAGTTCATTTCATGGCCAGATGAACGTTTTGGTTGTCACATAAGACTGAGTAAGAGTTGGATGGCTACAAGGAGGGAAGACAACTGTTTAAGCCTGACACTACCACCAAAAATACTCTTGTTGAACTGCACCCAAATGGCCATTTTCAGCAAATTACATAATTTGATTGTGGGTAACAAAGCAAGCCCATGTGCAACTTGTAACAGACCTACAATGGGGTCAAAATGTAGTATTTAATTTGCAACAAAGAAGCCTATTGATGGGGTCACAAATTGCGACTCTGTAACATGCTTGCATCTTGTAAGGTTTGATATCTCTATTTCTAAATGGTGGACAAAAACAGGAAGGTTTTCCCCACTGCTTCTATCATTTATAAGCTGACAATAAAACTAAACGAATTAGAAAAACATTATGAAAACATGGTAAAGATACCTTTGATGTTCCCATTGCAGCAGATGTGAAGTATTTTGGCTTATATACAGATACATTCACTTCTGAGGCTGTGTCTCTTGGCTTATCATCAAATGTAATGTTATCTGGAATAAATCTTAAAGGCAGAAAACAATGTTATTATTCAAATACACTGGGAAGATTCATACTATAAACAGTCTAAGTTCTTCACAAATGTGGAACATCAGCACAAAATAATCTGTTCCAATATTGAATCAGTAAGTCTGAAACAAAAGAAAGCACAACGTGAAAAACTACTTGAGGTTGCGTGCATGGGTTTTGTGTTTGTTTTGGCTTCTTGGTTTTTTTTGCAAGTATAGTATGTTGAATAATATTCAACATTAAGATGTAACAAAGTGAAATATTAGGAAAAGCATTGGGGAATTTCAAACAGGTTGTCTGCTGTAAAATCTATGTTTAGAAGCATGAAAAGTTACATGCTCATTTGGCCGGAAACTTATCTTCCATGGTTTCCAAGAGTGCCCATAGCACAGCCTCCAGAAGACAAAGCCAGCTTCTTCAAACCCTAATATGATTTAGTTATCTCTCTTCTGCTTAGACTAGGAGACTCTTTTATAACAAAATGAAATACTAGCAACAAAGCACAACTATAATTTAAAATTATTTATTTCCCAAACAAGACATTTGAAATATTAGAGCTTCCAGCTCACAGGGAGTAGCATAGTGATCAACTGCAGCTTCAGAACAAAAGCAGCTATATTTGTGCCCCGTGCTAAGCAATCCAGAAAAAAAAGAGAAACAGAAAAAAAAGCTACTTCTAAATATGAGAGCTGTAAGTTGATCTATTTTCTTGACCTGCATCTTAAAACATAGTTTATATTTACCAATAAGGTTGAATATTCAACCAGAATATTTTTCCTCTCAAACTTCCCATTTCCACATAAAAATACTCAAGGAACAAACAGACAAAACAAACAGCCAAGAAAATGAAACAACCACCACCACTACCCCCCATACCTTAACAGCTCATTGCATGCTGAGTTTATTTTAAAAATAATCATAATCTCACTTTGGCTACAGAATAAATAATATTGTTCAGTCCATCCTATTCTAAATTGGTTTAAAATTGTGCCTTTTCCCCCCCAGGATATATAAGAAAGCCACCATTGGATTTACCTCAGGTCAATAAAAGAGCAGCTACTTTCAAATTCCAATCCATCGCATTCCTCATAAATTTTATTGGCTGTTTCGGGAGAGTCACATTCTACAACTGCATAGAAGTACTTCAGTCGCTTAAACTGATACTCCCTCAATTTTTCCTTATAAAGCCTGCAAAAGCAGAAAACAACATAATCAAGCGAGACGGCTTAGACAAGTTTTCACCTTCAAAATATTTTAATTCAACACATCATTAAATACATGCACTACTGAGACACTCCCCATCTTTTAATAAGATTAGATGTTAAACAGCATGACATTCTACCAATATCTATTCAGTTTTACTCAAAGGAATAATTCACACAGTTCTATTAAAGGAGGTGGTGTTTCACTCGGTGCTTTTATAATGGCATTTTCCACCTGAAGAGCTAACACTTTAGGACTAAAATTATTAAATTCTGATTTTTTAGATTACTAGAATTGTTCAAATCACTTCAATATGTTATGTAGTCACAACTCTATCTGACTGCTTCCTACGGTAAGATTTTTTTTTTTCAAGTTTTATCATAATGCATTTATCATATGCATTGATATTGAACTAGGGTCGGGTCTAATATATCCCTTGAAAAAGCTACAAAATTAAAATGTCTACAGAAGACTCCAATAAATTAAGTTCTGTAAAAAGCAGCTGATCAGGGAATTAGACTCTCATTTGAAGATTAAGTTAATACTCGTCTTTCTCTGTGGTATTCTCCGGAAGATCAAACAGTTCTCTAGGTCCTTGTTGTTCTTCCTCTTTCAATCTTTCTTTTCCAAACTCTGAAGGATAAATCTAGAAATAAAACAATACAAAAATAAATTTTAACTGTGGTAGCAAATTGTATACCAATTAAGGAAAAGATCTCACCATGCATTTTACAGTTCACTGATTTCAGAGACAATGAAATGAACAGACTGTTAAAAAGGAGAATATTTTGCGACAGATGAAAATTAATAGGAGCAGGAACTTCAGTCATCTTACTGCAGCCCCCTTCAGAAAGGGCCATTAGACTAACTCTTCTCAGAATGTTTCTGCTGCAGGCAAACACTAAAACTGGAAAAACATTACTTCACTGATCAGAAAGTAACCAGTTTATAAATAATTCGAAATTGGTGAAAAGCAAACAATAGCGAGCAATGACAAAAGTGGCTGGAATGCATTTAGAAATCTCCAGGCTTAAGGTTGAGTCATCTACTTGATAGACTACTAAAAAGTAAACTAGCTAGGGAAATGGAGTTTCCCTCTACTAGGCTTTGAAAATTTCACTATTAATCTCAGAAAAACAGCACTTGGAGCACACATCATAAACACAATACGTTGGCAGCTTCAGAATTTAACTCCACATACAAGCCCATCACTGGAAAGCAGTTACGCTTTTATATTCTAGGCTACAAAGATGGTGAAGAATTTAGAGGGGAAGACACATGAGGAGTAGCTGAAGTCCCTTGGTTTGTATGGCGCAGAGCAGAGGAGCTGAGGGGAGGCCTCATGGCGGCTGCAGCTCCTCACAGGGAGCGGAGGGCAGCGCAAAGCTCTGCTCTCTGGGACAGCGACAGGGCCATGGAGCTGTGACAGGGGAGGGGCAGCTGGGGGTGAGGGAAAGGCTCTGCCCCACAGGGTGGTGGGCATGGCACAGGCTGCCCAGGGCACTGGGCACGGCCCCAATGCCGGAGCTCAGGGAGTGCTGGGACACTGCTAAGGACCTGTCAGAGGACACTGAGTTTGGGTGGTGCAGTGTGGGGCCAGTGGTTGGGCTCAGTGAACCTTGTGGGAGCCTTCCAACACAAGGTATTCTACAATTCTATGAATTATTACTAATACAGCTAAATACCGATTCTCATTTATCATGTTAATTTCTCTTTTGGTTCTTCCACAGAACTGTCTTACTTTGCCTTTATTTTGTAGGCTTCCCCCCAGCTTTATAGTAAAAAGCCACTACCTTCTTTTAGAAATCAGGTCATACCTTGACAGAAAATATAGTTCCTCCTTTGGGTACGAAAGAATTAAATAACGCCAGCAAGTCTTTAGCTTTAAGTCTATCCCAGTCCATATTACAAACTGCCAATCTGCTCGTAATCTGAATGGGAAAAAAAAAAAAAAAAGAATGAAGTTTATAAGTTTAGTTCCCAAGCGCTATGGAGAATACACAATTCTCTAACAACTATTCTGTGTAAATACTGAAGTCAGGAACACACTGTACTGAAAAAGTACAAACAGCATTTTCCTCAAGACTCAGTATCTATTAAATTACTTAAGGTTTGAAGCACCAACCAACACAGCAGATAGAAGGACCCAAGTGGTAAAGCAACAACAGGTGCACTAGACTGCACTAATCACAGAATTAAGACTAGATTTATAACACCAGCACTTCAGATTTTGTTAACACATGGTTAGTCACAACAGCAGTATCACAGTAGTATAACAGCACTACAGAACTGTAACTTCATATGCAGTAATTGTGACCAGTTTTGAAGTCCTGCTTCGTTGTCAAATAATTTCTTAATTTTTTAGGCTTGAATTAAAGAAATCAAATTTAAAAAGTGAAAAACAAATAGTCAACAACAGCAGTACTATTTAAACTCCAGAATTTCTTTAAAAGCACAGTTCCATCTGTTTTTTCACTTACAGAGAGAGCTTATCTATCTACAGATAAGCCTCTGCTTAGAGGCAGAGGGGGACATCAGAGAACACCCAAAGTCTCCCATTCATGGCCAATTTCATGATCGCTTGCATTTTGTAATCAAAAATGTCCAAAACCTGTTATGAAAAATATTGCACAAGTTGTAACATAGATGAAGGTCTACAACGAACTCATAGACTGTACATCTTTGAGTTATTCACATAGTAACCTGTCACATGCAGAAGCAGTTTTACCTCATCTCCACGAGGGGCATCTTTATCTAGTTCACCCCATGAATGCTCAATCTCTGGCTCCTTTGGAAATAGTTCATCTAAGTCATCATCATCCTCTGAGCTTGTTTCAATGTTCCCTATACCTCTAGCCAGATCAGGCTCTATATCACTTTCTCCATCATCTTCTGAATCACCGTCTTCTTCGTCTGTTTCCTCACTGTCTTCTGTCTCCTCATCCTCGCCTGTTTCCCCATCATCTTCCAACTCCTCTTCTTCTGATTGCGTATACTCAGAACTTTCCCTTGCAGAAACTTCTTCCTCTAACTGGCTTTCACCGATGTCACTTTCAGCATCGCTGTCTCTGCAAGCTGTCACTAAAACACAAACATCAGATACCTAATTTTATGTTGTAATCTCATATGACCTTTTATTAAGAGGAAAAAACTTAGACTTTCTTCACTGATTGAAAGAACCTCTGAAGTGTAGAACAGTGTGGAAACAAATTACATCAGGGAAGTACAAACACCAGTACTGCCCGTTCTGTTTCTCTATTTATCGCTTTTTGGTCCCACACTTGTATTATCAATTTAAAACTGACAGAATGATATCCTTTTATTCTATTTATACATACAGAATCAAAAGGTAAAAAACAGGTTTCGATAATGTAGGCTATAAGCACACAAAAAGAACAATACGAAGTAATTCTTCAAGTCACCTGTTCTTTTTAATTCCCTCTTATACTAAGGACTTACTACTGCCATTCTTATGCTTTCAATAAACAAATGTTGACATTAAAGTGACCGTGGCATCAGGCCTTATATTTAATATTAACTTTGACAAACATACTAATTGATATATTATCTTTTACGTTTCTTACTACCCTAACAAACAATTTTGGCTCCATCAACAGGAAGGCTACGATGCCTGAGCCACCTGAGGAAAAAGATGTGGCAATCACACCGTTCATGGCATGACAGGCGATGTTAGTCCTCCCATAACTAGACCCTCCAGATGGGACCAGAGGCCCTATATTGAGTTGACATTTTTCCGGTCCCGGAAGAACATACAACATGTAATGGCTCTAGTGGATACAGGCGTGGAAACATCAATTATTTATGGGGATCCAACTAAGTTTAATGGGGATAGAGTGATGATCGGTGGCTTTGGGGAACAGACCATTCCTGTTACCCAGACATGGGTGAAACTGGGGGTTGTGTGTCTCCCGCCCCAGGAGTATAAGATGTCTATTGCCCCAGTCCCAGAGTACATCTTGGGCATAGACATTTTATGGGGTCTGGCTCTCCAAACAACTGTAGCAGAGTTCAGACTCCGACAGAGGTGTATTTGTGTCTGGACAGTGCAGGCGATAATGAGGGGCCATGAGAAGCATGAGCCTATTCGCCCGCCGGAACCGCGCCAGATCACTAATGTGCGGCAGTATAGACTCCTGAGGGGGGCAAGATGAAATATGAAGGACTGTGAAGGAATTAGAAAAAGCTAGGAGCATAAGACCTGCACATTGCCCGTATAATTCCCCCATATGGCCAGTGTGGGAGTCAGATGGCACATGGAGAACGACCATAGATTACAGAGAAATAAGGTCATGCCACCTGTTCAGCAGCTGTACCCAATATTGCCTCCCTAATGGACACACTGAGTAGGGAAATAAAAACCTACCATTGTGTCCTAGATTTGACAAATGCATTCTTGAGTATTCCAATTGCTGAAGAATTGCAAGACCAGTTCGCATTTACATGGGAAGGCAGGCAGTGGACCTTTCAGGTCCTGCCACAGGGGTATGTGCATTCACCAACACATCGTCATAACCCAGTGGCGCGTGACCTGGCAAACTGGGAAAAACCTAATAATGTTAACTTGTATCACTATACTGATGATCTCATGTTGACATCTGACTCGCTGGAGGCAGGAGGACAGGCGGCAGATTCCTTGACCACCTATCTGCAGGGAAAAGGATGGGCTATAAACCCTCAAAAGCTGCAGGGTCCGGGCCTGTCTGTAAAATTCCTGGGGGTAGTTTGGTCAGGAAAGACCAAAGTACTACCCAGTGCTGTCATAGATAAAGTTCAGGCATTCCCAGTCCCTATGACACCAAAGCAGCTGCAGGAGTTCTTAGGAAGATTGGGACTGATGCAGGCGTATCTGGTACCAAAGGCAAACCAGTCCTACACCATCAAGGCTTTAACCAAGTTAACAGCAGCATATAGGACTCCGCAGGTCATCGAGAGCAATCAGGGTACACACTTCATGGGCACGACAGTACAATGCTGGGCAGAAGAGAACAACACTGAATGGTGATTTCATCTGCCGTATAATCCAACAGGAGCAGGCCACACTGAACATTATAATGTCACCCTGAAGGCTGCTCTGAAGATAGATTCTTGATCCCTGCAGGGGTGGATTAAGAGGTTGCATGAAACCCTGAGGGACCTGAATGAAAGACCTAGGTATGGCAGACCCAGTGCCCTCAAGATGCTTCAGACTACTTGGGCCTCCCCTCTTCGGAGCCAAATTGCGGGCACTGACAATCGGGTAAGACCCTAAATTGGTAATGAAAATAACCTTCTGCGCCCTGCCCCAGAGAATCTAGAACCTGGTACCCATAGAATAGAATGGCCTTGGAAGGTGCAAGTAGGACCGAGGTGACGTGGCCTACTTGTGCCCTGGGGGAGATTATTGGAGGTGGGAGGTTCGGTAGACCCTCCAGTGATCGGTACATGGCCTACTGACACTGTGGTCAACACTCCGGTCTTCATTGCTAAGGGGACCCTCATCATGTCCCTATGGCAGATCAGGATCCCCCTTTGGTACCTGATAATAGTTATGCAGCCACAGATATCTGGCCAAAGGGTGTGGTACAGACGGCTGGGACATGCCCCAGTGCAAGCCAAAGTGTTGACCCAGGACAGGAATACAGCCTGTAGCTTGCCTTGGAGGGCAGACCTCCCCCTCTCGGTACCTCTGAAACATCTGTACTCCTCCCCATGAGTCTTTGGAGTCTCTAGGATCACTGGAAGGAGCAAAATGTCATCGAAGTGCTCCAGTGCTGCCGTGAGATCAAGCACAACACCCAATGATGGCCTATGTGGGACTGGCGGAACTGCACCAAACAACTGCATGCCTCCAGTAACATCATCGAGCACTGGCCCATGAGAGAACAAGAACTTCAATCACGAACTGATCATCAGTCACCTTACATTGTGTCAATCTGCATCGCAACAGGCAATTGTACAAGCATCACGGTGTGTTGGATCCCTGTATCAGGGAAGGCTCACCCTCCAGCTGACTCAATCACTGGTTCAAGCCATGACAGGGTGGAGTGTATGGGAACTACTGAGTCACGGCCTGAGCCACTGATTGAGCACCTGGACAAAAGAGACGGTCAGCCCTGGAAGCACAGGTGAAGGTAATTCTCCTGTGAGACCGGAAGAGGTGGAGCCTGGCTCCACCCCTCTTAGGCCTCATTTAAGGGCTGACTGCCACTAAGGAAGGATCTCTTGCTGGAGATCCCTCATCTGTGGAGTTCTGCTACAAGCCTAGATCCTTGGAAACAGGTGAGCATTCTTCTTTTTGTAACATCTTCTCATTTTGCTAGTCCTTCTGCCATTACAGCAGCTCACAGCCATCAGTAACAATAAACCCACATCCGCTGCTGTGATTGATTTTGTGAAAAAAGGGTTTTTCATGGATAAAATAACAACAGTACCCACATAAATACAGCCCAATTCTACTTGTTGTTTTAAAAACTAACCTGATTCTTTTCTTTTTCTTCCTATGGAACGGTCCCTCTTCGGAGCTTTAACTGAATTAGCACCACTTGGCTTTGAAGTCTTCTGCTTGTTTTGAACTAAAACTGATCTTCCTTTGGATTCATCTCCTTCCTCATTTTCCCTATCACCTAAAAGGTTCTTGTTTCTCTGGGAGTCATTCACTTCTGTTCTAGTTTTCTTGGAGTCCTCTTTCAGTTTGAATCTAGATGCAACTTTCTGCCCTTCATCCTGAAGGTCATCTAGCTTTGTCACCACTTCACTTGTTTGGTCTACTCCTCCTTTTTTCATTTTACTCTCTTCCTGAGGAATTGGTTTTACAGAATCTGCTTTGTCCTTAGGCTTAGCTTTTTTCTTCTTTTTCTTCTTTTCAGCATGTACTTCACTATCATCTTCTGAAAGTTCAGAGTCAGACTCTGACAGGGCATAGAATTTCCTGAGGTTCTCTACAGAGGTATAGTTAACAGGTCGACCTCTTTTATCCACTGTGCACTTCAGCTTGAACCTCTTGTCATGAAACATTGCTCGAAAGCGTTTGTCAATCTTGATTTTACGGTCTTTTTCTGGCATCTCCCAAAACCTGGGATCCCTGGCAACACGGCTGAACCGCCCATCGTTGAGTATTTCCTTCTGGGATGCCATTTTTGATGTCACTGGAGACTGGAATGGGGGGAAAAAAAATTAACAAAAAAAAAGTAAGTTTGAATATGTAACTCTGGAAAAGTACTAGAAGAAGCAGGACTTTTAAACTTGACCTAGTATTTTTTCCAAAGGCATGTACAGGTTGGAAAAGATCGCTGAGATCACAGAGTCCAACTCTGGACCACCCTCTGCCATGTCCACTGACCACATCCCTTAGTGCTACATCCCCACAGCTCTGGAACACCTCCAGAGCTGGTGACCCCACCACCTCCCTGGGCAGCCTGTGCTGCTGCATCACCACTCTTTCTCAGAAGGAATGTTTTTTAATACCCAACTGAACCCCCTGGGCACAGCTTGAGGCTGCTCCCTCCCTTGTCCTACTGATGTTACCTGGGGCCCCACCTCACACAGCCTCTTTTCAGGTCACTGCAGAAAGCAATGAGGTCTCCCCTGAGCCTCCTCTTCTCTACACTGAGCACCCTCAGCCTCTCCCCATCACACTTGCACTCCAGACCCCTCACAGCTCCGCTGCCCTTCTCTGCCACACTCCAGGGCCTCGGTGCCTTTCTTGCAGTGAGGGCCCAGCACTGAGCACAGCACTCGAGGTGCAGCCTCACCACTTCCCTGCTCCTGCTGGCTGCACTATCTCTTATACAAGCCGGGGTGCTGTTGGCCTTCTTGGCCACCTGGACACCCAGCGAGCTCACGTTCAGCTGGCTGTCAGCTCACAGCCCCTGAAACGATCCCTTACCAACCCCAACGGGAACCTAAAAGATTCCGCCCCAAGCCGGACCTCAGACTGGCACTCCCCACGCCAGTACTTAACGCTGTAAAGCCCTAGTTAGGAGTTAACAAAACAAAGATCTTCCCCACCGGCACAGGGACCGATCCGAGAGGGGCACGGCCTCGCTCCCCCCTTGACTCCGGCCGCGGAGGAGCACACCCCACACCCGCAGCCCTGCCGGCCCCGCACCTGAGGCACGCCGCTCCCGCAGGCACAGGCCCACCACGCGCCGGCCAGCAGCGCTACGGCGGCCGCGGCGGAACGCGCCGCTCCCACCAATCACGAGGCGCGGCGGCGGAACTGCGGCGCTGAGGCTGCCGTGCGCATGCGCGGAGCGTAAGATGAGCCGCGGCCGACAGCATGGCGGCTGTAGCGGGAGCGGCGGCGGGAACTTGTGGCGCTGAGGGACGTGGTCAGTGGGCATGGAGGGCTGGTGGTTGGACTTTGTGATCTTAGTAATCTTTTCCGACCTGAGTGATTCTATGGCTGAGCCTTCTCGTGGTTACCGGTTTTACCGCAGGTATTTAAGCAGGCAGCTCATGTCACGTTAAGGCGAAGAGAGAGCTTCATGTAAAGTAATGAAGGGGTGTTTCAGTTTACACTGCGTGAGTGACCTTTCTGGAGCTTTTAGAGACGTGAGATTTTTAAAACAAAAAAGTAACGCCATTAGTTGCGTTGAGAGCTCTCTATATATCCCGTTCTTTAAATAAAAATGGCCACATAAATAGCTCGTGTTACACAAAGTTGTTTTTTTACAGTGTTCCTGGCAGCTTGAGGGCTATTGGTCGATACTTCTGCTGGCTTACTGTCTCGGATCAACTTAGGATAAATAATTAGAAAACATCCTTATATCATATTTCACAGTTACAGCAGCTGAGGTGATGATAACTAGCGTGAACTGAGGCAATGCTGCTGGCTTTGGAGCAGGGAATATCTTTTCCAGTTTGACTTTTTTTTTTTTCCTTTATTTCAAACGCATCAGTTATTGCAGTGCTGTCCTGTCACACCCTTGTACAAATGGGAGTACCCTGCTATGGGATAATAAAACTAGAAATCATAATACCCGCAGTATTTATTTTAATTTAAGAAAATAACACCTTGGAAGTACATAATTTTCTCTGGAAATAAAGTATTCCATACTGTTGAATATTTTTACCACCACAGTAAAACTAAGTAGCATGTTACGATGCCGCAAAAAGAACTGCTTTGGTAGCATTGGCTTTAACTAATGGAAACTGTTCTTACCTGCTTAGATTTCATAGTGCTCAATTAAAGAATTTCTTTTTTTTTAGCATGAGTAAAGGTAGCATGATTAATGCCCAACTAAATACCATGGTTCAAAGTTCATTAAAAAACATTCAGGAATTTCTTAGCTACGTAGTATAAATAACAGAAGAGAGAATATATATTTTCTTTTATGTTGTAGGTTCACCAAATTCTTAAGTCAGATGGAGTATTTGTTGGTGCAGTGTTTGGGGGAGGCACTCTGTATGAGCTTCACTGCCCTTTGTAGCTGGTAGAGCTAGAGAGAAAGGGGATTTTCTCCTCATGTATTGCTACCATTTACTGCTGTATCGGATTTAGTACATCTCCTGTCAGGAGCTGGTTTTAACACCCTGACTGAGGTAATTAACAATAAAAGAATAGTCTGAAACATCAGAGCTGCTGGTGTATAAGAAATACTATTTACAGGTACATTAGTGTAATGTATGTGTAATAAGCAATTCCTTTCTTTTGCATGGAGTGTGCTTTGCTAAATATGTTTCTGAAATAGCCTGAACTGCCTCTGTTCTTGGCTGTACTGTGATCAAAGAAACCAACTGAAGGGTATCTTTGGCTAGTGGCCCAGTAGAGTTTGCATGGGTCTTCATGGAGAAGTGTCAGAGAATGTTAGATTTGCTTGAAAGAACTGAAGACACTCCTGCTGGTGCTGCTTCTAAAACCAAGAAGAGAATAATGGCACTTCAATTAAAATGTGATTGTGTTCGAGCCACTAAACAAAGTTCTTCAGAAATGTTGAGGCAGTGTATTTTTCTGAGTAATAGTGTTCAATTAGAACTGGAGTGGCTGATTCTGAAAGTTAATATAATGGTATGGTTTTAACCTGAGATGCTCTAAAATAAAGCTTTTGAATTTCTTTTAGGGTAGTGATGAAATTCAAGTAAGCTATCCAGGATTGTCTGAGGTTATGGAAGACTTGCAAGGCAAGTATACACTTCAGAAACATAAACATTTTCTGTGTCAGCAATACAGGTGTGGAAGAGTTAATGTTTGCTTCTTAACACCAGTTAAAGCTTATTGTAGTAGTGAAAGCATTACATTTTTTTCCTGAAATCTAGTGAGTCAGGAGAATAACTCCATCAGCAGCTTTGTATTGGGAAGCAGAAGTCAGAGATTTGTACTCTGTGGTCTGTTTTGAATTTTCTGCTTCAGTTTTACTCCTGTTCTTTGTGAGCCTCTTCAGCCTAAGCACATAGGACAGAAGCATATATCCAACGTGATTACTTTTTTTTTTTTCTGTGAGCCTGCCTAAATAATGGGATGATCAGGGCACTGCTTTGGAATGAGAATAAATAGACCCTCTAACCAGAGTCTGGAGAAAAAACCCTCAAAAAATTGAGGTGCTTAACGAGTGAGTTGGTGTTATGATTGCATTTGTCATGGATTGCAAAGTAGTTGTTCATACGCAGTCAGTAATAACTTATGGAGCAATTCAGGCGTTTTGCTTTGAATCATCTGCCAATATGTAGAGTTCCTTAATGAAAATAGAACTTTCGTTCCCTGAAGAAATGTTGGGATGCAGTAAGTGATTAAATTTCTTACTGCTCAATTAAAGGATTTCTTTTTTTAGCATGGGTAAAGGTAGCGTGATTAATGTCCAACTGAATACCAGTCTAAGCTGTAGATTTGTGGTAATTTCTTATTAAAAATCTTATGGGATAATCATTTTCGTGATTATCTGAAAAAAATGTGAGTGGTGTCTCTCAGTAAATACTTTGTACTTGGTACTTAAAAGAAATTGTAATAAAAAAACTAAATGCTTGAAGACTTTGGCTGAGAAGTAATAATCTGAAATCAATCCTAGCTATCAAACAGTAAATTTCAAAGGGTTGGCTTTCAGAGGTTTGGATCCATGCAGGTGAGAAGCTTCCCTGCTGTAGGTTGTACTCTTATGGTGAAATTCAGAAGATTCTACGGTTGTTTTGGTTTAGTAGAAATCTGCCAGTAGTGCATGAAACTTAACTCATAGTATATGCTGTATCTTCTTTTTCTTAAAGCTAAAACATATTTTTAGGTATGGGAGAGAGTAATTGCTCCTGGAATAGAAAACCTCTGCTACACAGGGATACGATGTGGGCAGCTGCAGCAATTTGCTGAAGTAAGTATTTGATAGCTGAGGAGTTAACCTGAAATGACTCTAAGAACTTATTTTCTTTCTCTGACCTCTATGGGGAAAAAAAAATAGGATTTAAAAAAAAAAATACTGTTTTAGTACAGGTATTTTTAACCTTGATTACAATGACAGAATTTGAACTATGTTGATGTACCGGTATGAGATATTTTTACTGTCCCAAATCTTTCAACAAGAGTCATTATGAGGAATATGCCATGCCTAATTTTACTGTTTGGGGAACTAATTATTTCTTAATGCTGATATTCTCTATACCTTTTCTTTTTCTCCCTTCCTGCATGGCAGAAATGTATTGAAGGAGCAATGGCTCAGTGCCTGCCCCATGTCAGATCTTCTACGTGACTGCCTGGAAATTCCACAAATTGCAGGTAATGTGAAGCTCAACTGTTTTCTCTTTGAAGGCGCATTTTAAATTACTTAAGCTTCAAACGAATTTTATAAAATATTTTAACTTTTAAAATAATCCTTATATTTTTTTCTCTTTTCTTCTTAGGTGAGACCTGCACAGAGAGGTTCTGCAAGAGTTTCATTTGGAGATCTGGCAAAAATAGATGAACTTGTTAGAAGAGGAGCAAAATAGTTCTTTATCAGAAATGAAAGTTATTTTCAAGCTCATATCAAACTTGTCAGTGCAGATAGCCTCCACTTCTACTTATTTTGTTACAACATTTTGAAATGATAATCTGCACGCAGCAAGGAATTTCAATGCCTGTGCTACATCAACTATGTAAAATGGCATTCTTTTTTTTTTCTACTGAAGTATTTGAACGGTAATCTAAGTAGTACATGCTCTCCCAATTTGATTAAGTTACTTTTCTCAAATGTAATGCCTCTTCCAGTGTTTTAGAAGGACAAACTGCTGCAGGTATGATTTGCAAGTCTTGAGCATACATCACCCTGTATTATTTTCAAATTCATCCTGAAGGATGGTAGATCATAATAAACAATAGTACTTGGTGACAAATAAATTTAAGGTATACAATGAGAGAATATCAGCAAATGCACGGATCTAACCAACTTAACGTGGTTTTTGTCTGTTGGAAATTATGGTTAAAAAGATATTGTCAGTTAGCATTTGAAAGTTGAATGTTTGACTTGCGTAAAGGGAAGTGATTAAGTAAGTTCTGTAAAAATATCTTTAGTTCATACTTTGTCCCTGCAACACACAGATTCAATTCTCCCTCCACCTGCGAACACAAAAAGAATTGTTTCTGAACATTGAGTAGGAGAGGGTAACCACAGAGAAGACTGATGCTTCATTCCACCTTTAACAGAATGTATCATGATTTGACTAAGTTTACTGAGAGAAATAGCAAGCAGAAAAGTCAGCTAGCACACAGATAGACTTGTACACTTCAAACTAATTGGCTTACAAGTGGCAATCTCTGGAGTTGGGATTATTGTGGAATTGCAAGGAACTTTTATACCAGTTGTATATTGTACTGTTTGACAAATTAAAGGTGGTACTTAAAATATTAGTTAAATCACGTTTCCAAACTTTTTGCTATTCTGTTTTTAGAGGCTGAGAATCGTGAAGTATATTTTCTACCTCCTTACCTGTTGCACAGGGCTATAACTTTTCCTGTATATAGCTATTTTTAGGAGTTGATCTTAATCATGAATATGGCCCTTTATCCTGAGGCGTTAAGAAAAAGTAATTTACTATACGATTTCACTTGATCGTAGTACTGGTAGGGAACTGTGGGAAGGAAAAGCATGAAGAGTATGTAAGTGTATTGTTAAAACAGATGTATCATTGTTTTAGGTGTTGTATTAGCAGAAGTGTAAGAGAAAGCTTCTCTCGGCCTGCTGTAAGAAGATTATCCAGCAGGTGGAGTTTGTCAGGATGGTGTGCACAGGACAAGTAGACAAGGTAGGCAGAAGCCTTAATATTCTGTCAGGGTTTATTGAGCTATGATTCAAAGACAAATGCAGATATTAAAGTTACCACCTGCTGCTTAACCAGTGTTCAGTTCTCAAAATTACAAAAATGCTTTTTTGAATGTAGCATTCAGTTAGAAGGCTAATTTAGGAGTTGAGGAGAAGGAGGAGTTCTGTACCAGGCTTTAGCTGAAAGGAATGAGTGAGAGGGTATAAAATATCACGATAAGGCAGGGAACCATCTTCTTGACAAGCCTAATTCACAACAATTCAAGGGGAAGGAGGCCAGCTTTCATTTTCCTTTAGAGAACGTTAGCACTCCTGGAAAAAAGAAGATAGACTATCATAGAATCATAGAATGGCTTGGGTTGAAAAGGACCTCAAAGATCATCGAGTCTCAACCCCCCTGCCAAGTGCAGCGTTGCCAACCACTAGACTATAAGTCATCTTATAACCTTTACAGCCCTTAAAATGAAGACTCGAAGAGCTCGTCTCTCCAATGGCATAAAGTTTTCTCATAGACCATCCATGGACTTGATACAAGATATTGCCTCTCTTTACAATTTCTGTCTGTTTTAGACAAAGTTTACGTATTTTAAGGGGGACTCTTCAGTTTGACATGCATTTCCATAGCAGCTCACACGTGGGAAACGTCTATGCGACTTCATGCGTTTTTGCTTCAGCAGGTTAATTTCCAGTCACTTCAGCTGGTGACTCAGATGTGTTAAGGCAATGAGGAGGTGGAATGTGCTGGGTAAATGTTAATTGGAGATGGGCTCCTACTGAGCTTGTGTGGTGCACTCGGGAAGGAAGGGAAGGATTTATCCTAGAGTTGATATTTTCTTCTTTGGTTCCACGTTCCATAGGTGGAATATGTGAACAGTAAGGAAGGCGCAAATGTGATTTAGTAATGGGAGAAGGTATCTTCTGGATAGAGAGAAATGGAGAAACAGTTTTCTTTGTAGCACTTGGGAGAAAAAAGTATAGATAATTAACGTGGAAAAAGGCTGGGAACAGAAGAAGTAGGGAGTAATAAATATATTGATTGGAGCGATGCTAATTGGAATGAGGGAGCACGCAACTGACAGGTAAGATGTTTGTTTCACTGACCAATGGTGTTTGAGAAACTATTTTTTGTGTTTGATAAACTTTGAAATGCATTACAATGCTATCTGAATGTAATGAACGTACAGATTCTCACTGTGATTTGAGTTTCCTTTTTATTTCTTGACTTTTGAATTGGTATGTGAGGGGGGAAGACAAGTTACTGGCTCACAGAAGCTGAAGATTGCATGAGCATTGAACACTTAATGGATTGGCATGTGAGGTAATGTGTAATGCTTCCTCCAGGTAATGAAAATTAAGAGGGGAAAATAAAAAGCATCAGTGAGCATCGTGGATGCTTGCCATCTTTAAATACTGATACAGAATAGGTGGTGATTTTCATGTTATAGAGGATGAGAACGTCCATGTAAGTTGGGCATTAAAATTTGCATGATGTTTCCAGCAGTGAGTTACAAATGCTTAAAATTACAAGCATCTACAAAATAAATATATTATGAAATTCAACTCCACCACTATATTTAACTGCATTTTTTTTTCCCCTTCTTGGAATTATTGGCTGGTCTGGTTTCCAGTAATCACTTTCTATGGCACTTAGATCAATACCTTTGAAAAAAGTTAATTATGAATAGTTTTTTTTTCCCTTCCATGTAAGGCTCTTATACTTTGACTTTATTTTTTCAGCTTTTTGACTGTTCCTTTCTGAAATTGTAATGAAGAAGAATGTAGTTGCCAGTTGTTAGTCTGGGAAGTTATTTTGAACTTTAAGTGCGTGTTTAAGAAACCAGGTCTTGCAAAATAAGTAACTTGTAAGAAGTAGTTACAAAGGTGATGTGCTGTGTCTTGCAAGCCTAGGTAGTTCTAGAAATCTTGTTGCATCATGCAGAATGTTTTTCTCCCAGCTACAGAAGAAAGGAAAGTGAATTTGGGGAAATAATAATTTTGACCAATCATAAGCTAGAAGTGCGAAATGTATATATTTTTAAAAATAAAGTTTTAGATTTATATTTGCACTTAACCAATATTACTATTTGAGGATCACAGACTGACAGGATCTGAGGTCGGTCATTGGTTGTTGAGGATGGAGTTTTTTTCAGAGTCTTTGATTACAAGATCTGTCAATGCATTGTTTTATCCAAGGCTACTTAGGATATGGGGATGATAATAAGACCCTATGTTTTGTATCCCAAGCATTAGGTTTTGTAGTTCCTATGCTTTCCGAAGACTGAGAATTTGAATTTTAAGCATGGCAAAGAATCCTTGATTACCTCTAACTGCTGAAAATGTCATCAGCAGAAGTTCAGAACTGAACCATTAAAAAATATATTTTTTAATCAGCTTTAAAGTAAAAAAAAACACTTTTCAGTGTTTTCTGGAAGCAAGCTAAAACCTAACTTTTTCAGTTGTGGAGGAGGGAGGAGAAGCCAGCAGTCTTTCAGATGTATGTTCCTTGGAATATCCTGATGCAAAGGTCTGATCTAGCGGATATAATTCCATTAGAACATCTTGTTCCAGAGCTACATTAGGGAAGCTAGCATAAGCATTACACTTAAATTTTCATTTGTCAAATCCAAGAATTTAATAGTCACTCTTAATTAAAAGATTAATTATTTTATATATAATATAATTCTATTTTATATTTTATATGTAATTATTAAATTATTTTGGATCAGATTAGGAAGCTGATAATGTGGGGGGTATGGTTCTTCCAGTAGTTTGGTTGGAATCACAGAATCGTTTGAGTTGGAAAAGACCCTTAAAGGCCATCCAGTCCAACCCCCTGCAGTGAACAGGGACACCTACAGCTCCATCAGGTGCTCAGAGCCCCATCCAGCCTGACCTTGAATGTCTCCAAGGATAGGGTATCCACCACCTCTCTGGGCAACCTGTGCCAGTGCTTCACTGCCACTTGTTTAAAAAGCTTTTTCCTTATATCCAATCTAAATCTCCTCTCTTTTGGTTTGAAACTATTTCCCCTTGTCCTATCACACAGACCCTGCTATAGAGTCTGTTCCCTTCTTTCTTATACCCCCTTCAGATACTGACAGGCTGCTCCCATGTCTCCTGGAGCCTTCCCTTCTCCAGGCTGTACAGCCCCAGCTCTCTCAGCCTCTCCTCACAGGGAGATGTTCCATCCCTGGGATCATTTTATGGCCCTCCTCTGGATGCACTCCAGCAGCTCCATGTCTCTCCTGTTCTGAGGACTCCACATCTGGACACAGTGCTCCGGGTGAGGTGTCGCAGAGCAGGGCAGGTCTCCTTCCTCACCCTGCTGGCCACGCTGCTTTGGATGTGGCCCAGGATACGGTTGGCTCTCTGGGCTGTGAGGGCACAGTGCTGGCTCATGTCCAGCTGCCATCCACCAGCACCCCCAAGTCCTTTTTGGCAGGACGGTGCTCCATCCATCATCTGCAAACTGCTGAAGGTGCTCTTGATCCCGCTGTTGATGTCACTGATAAAGATGTTAAAGAGCACCGTTCCCAGTACTGACCCCTGAGGGACTCCAGTTGGCACCGATCTCCATCATTGAGGCATTGAGCCATTGACCACCACTCTCTGGGTATGATCTTGCAACCAGTTCCTCGTCCATCGAACAGTCCACCCATCAAATCCATATCTTTCCAATTTGGAGAGAGGGATATTGTGGGAGATCGGTGTGAGCACTGAAAGAAATTTGACAGGTATAGGTAGCCAGTTGATTTCCTGCGTATCTTAAGTGCTCTCAGGGCAGGGAGAGGAAGAATAAAATAGAAAATGAGAAGTTGCATTTTTTAGCCAAAGGTTGTGTATCGATGTCAAGCAGAAAACACTAAAAAGTGCATGTGCTTATAGAGGAGTAGGACTTATGGCTTAAATCAAATAAGGATCAAAGTGGTTTGCTGATTTATTAATAGATTGTAATTAACCCTCAGTCGGTGAACTGCAAATTTAGGATTAATAGCAGCAATATAACAGATAAATGTCTGTACTACAGCCTTACAAAATGTGAGTAAACATCTTCAGCTATCTACGTGCTCTTCTCCAGCAATCTCCTGTAAGTTGACAATTGTGTGTTCACCTCTGTCCTTTCAGCAGGCTGCTGTGGCTGCAAGAGCTCACCATTCTGGGAATGCACATTGCTCTGTTTGCATTACGTGCCTCTCCTTTGAAGATGTGGTGCTGTAGCTGCGTGTGTTCCTGTGCTGTCTGTGCAATCCCCTGACCCACCCCGCCTGCTGTGCTGGCACCCCATGGGTGGTGGGCAGATACCCTAGGAAGGTGCGGTGCGGGTTTTGCCCCATGCTGCCAGCACAAGGGCAGGGCTAGGGGCTGCTCCTGGCCTCTGGGTGCCAGGAGGGCATCTTCTCAGTGTGGGACCAGATTGGACTGCTGCTCTCTTCCTGCTTCTGTTACAAATTGAAGTGCTTGGGAAACTGAAGAGTTTCTCTTAAAATACGTGACCTTTAAAACAGACAAGACGTGTAAAGAGAGGCAGTATTTGTACCTGGTCCAGAGATGGGCTATGAGAAAACTTGATGCCATTGGAGGGGTGAGCTCTTCTTTTAGTCTTACTAATATCAGAGTTGCTTTTGTAATTGACAGCGTCATTTCTACGAAGTACCAATTTGATGCGATTATCTTTGGCAGTCAGTACCTTTCCTGACTCAACCACGAAGTCTGATGTTACAGAAGAAATATTGTAGTTCTGAGGCAATGGCTGTAGGAAGATTTAGTTGGTGTGCCAACTCCAATCCACGTGATTTAAATTTGCATAACATCCTTTTTGTGCCTCGTTTTTGTCTTTGAATTTCTTCAGTCACCTATGGTTGTTTCTGGAATTCCAGGAAATAGCAGTGCTGTAGATACTCCCGAGTTGTTTTGTTACTCAGATCTCAAACAGCACATCCCTAGGATTTTTTTGCCTGCAGGAGTCGTCTTCGAAGGCACTCTCAGGGGGCACTGAGGTGCTGTCACACCACTGTTCAGTCAACAGACCAAGAGCACTTGTTTGATGCATGGATGACTGATCTTCGATTGCCGCCTTTCATCAAACAAATAGAAACATCTGTTGTTTTATTTATATGTGAGCTTTCCCAAATAGCAGCTTACAGGGCTTTGTTTTGTTCTGTTTTTGTTTTTCCTTCCCTTTTGGCTTAGCGAATCCCTCTTGTATGCAGAGAGGGACTTTGAAAACCAAATAGATTGGATGATTGTATCTCTCTGTTCAGATCATGTTAAAGCCTGCTGGCTGGTGCTTTTTAGTAACTGGGAGTTAATGATCCCTTATTGAGAGGGTAGACTTTAATTTATAACTTCTATAACTCCGTGTCCAGAGATTTCAAAGGTACTGAATTAAAAGGGATTGCAGTGGTGGTTTACTGGCCTCTTAAAAACCTTTGAAGTAAATTTAGTCATTCCACTTCAGGAGAGAATTCAGGTTTATGAACCCAAAGGGCTTATGGGGGCAGAGAAGTGTTTGCCTGCCGCTCCCTGCAGTGAGTAGCAGAACTTGACAGATAACATTACACCAGTATTGACTGCTGGGCATCTTGGCTTCACTACTAGCTCTCCTGTGTCTCTGAGCAGTCACACAGCATCTGTGCATCAGTTCAGAAATCTTGAGGATGTAAGTCAGAGTCCAATAGCTATAAAGGGATCTAAATGTTACATGGCACAATCACGCAATCACCAAGGTTGGAATAGACCTCCAAGATGATCTAGACCAACCGTCCACCTACCACCAATATTTCCCCACTAAACCATGTTCCTTAGTACCATAGTTCCTTGAACACCTCCAGGGATGGTGACTCAGCACCCTCTCTGTGCAGCCTGTGCCAATGCCTCACCACTCTTTTGGGGAAGAAACACCAAGCGCTGCAGCATAAAAATGCTTCTGTAGACCTATCTTTCCAGATTCTGCTTTCGAGTATTGCTAAATAACAACCTCCATTTAACGGTGCTCTAAATGTTGTGTTCTAACAATCTTGAAAACACATCGATGTGACTTAGCATAGCACTTGAGATGAATTTACAAATGAATCTTGGCATAAGGCAGATGTATTTTAACACTTCTGTTTGCATGCCTGCTTCCTGCGTATTTATTTTCAACCTCCAGCTGATAAGCCGCTTTGTCTTGTGTACTGAAATGGCCTGTTTAATACAGTGGGAAGTCGAGTAAAAGCCACCGTTTATTAATGGATGCTTAGAACAGGCACAGCCAGACATTTTAAATTATTCTAAATAAGCAGTAATTCTAATTTATTTCTAAAGATAGAACTGCAACAACCCAGTTACCTAGTTCCCTCAGAGACTGTAATGAGTACAATTAGCATAAAATCGGTCTATAAGTTTAATGTGCAATTTCTCGTTCTCTGGACATTGAACATACTAGCAAAAATATGGCAAGCTGTGTTAGGTTCTGTGTAGTTACTTGTTCCCACTGGATGCTTTCTTGACAAAACGCATTACTGGAAAATATCAATCAAATCTGTTCCGTACAGGGAGTTGTTAATATATTGGCTCAAACAGGGATGGCAGTAAATCTGAAAGGGATGTTCATCATCCCTTGAAGGAAAAATTTCAATTTTTTTTGGTCTGCATTAGCGGTAGGGTGGTTTTTCTGTTTGTTTGTTTTCCTTTTTAATGAAGAGTATTGTGTCTGAAGATTCCAACTTGGAGGATGCAACTAGCCAGTTCTGTACCTACAGCTTCATAAGTTGTCTTTGTTTCTCTAAATATAAAATGTGCGTGTAGATGACAAAGATTGAAAATACATGTTAATACTCTACTGAAAGGGGAAGGGAGCAGTGGAGTCTCACAGCTGCTGCAGAGATTCTCAAACCATGGTTTGGGCAGCTGCTGCTGATGTGCCAGCAGTTGTGTTCTTCATTGGACACAACCCATTGTGGGGCTCTACGGGATTTCTCGTTTATGGAATGAAAAGGCAATGGGAAGTTCTTTGTGACCACCTTGTAATACTGTAAAGTGAAGAAAACCGAGGTAGGGAAAGCTCAGTTAGTGATACACTGTGACTAGATTCACAGAATTGCAGGGGCTGGAAGGGATCTCAAGAGACTGAGTCCAACCCCCTGCTAAAGCAGGTTCCCTACAGTAGGTTGCACAGGTAGGTGTCCAGGCGGGTCTTGTATATCCCCATAGAAGGAGACTCCACCACCTCTCTGGGCAGCCTGTTCCAGGGCTCCAGCATCCTTAACGTATAGAAGTTCTTCCACATTAATACGGAACTTCCAGTGTTCAAGTTTTAGGCCATTGCTCCTTGTCCTATCGCTGCACACCACTGATTAGAGCCTGGCCTCATCTGTTTGCCTCCCACCTCCCATTAGCTACTTATAAACATTAATCAGATCCCACTCAGTCTTCTTTTCCTCAGGTTGAACAGACCCAGGTTTCTTAGCCTTAAATTTATCTTAAAAGATTGTCAATGCTTATGGACCATGATAATGCATACTTAGTAAAACATGAAGTTTCTTCCTTTGTTCTTTAGAAAATAAGAGAAACAACAACAACAAATGAGGCTTGAAGAATAGTACTAGGTATTTCAAAGTAGGTTTTCATGGACTTCTGATTTTACTTCTCCTGTGGAAGCAGACCTTACTGGAAGGAGGGGTTCATGTAAGAGACTGCTTCCTTTTATGGACTTCTCAATTCCAAAAATGCTTTAATTTCTTCAACAATGTATTCATTTTAAGAGTACTTTTTATTGCAGTGCTCTAAATACAGAGAGTAAATTATAACTGCAGCTGAAAGAAGTGGCAAATTTGTTTCTTGTATGCTGGAATTAGTGGCACTGACTTTCCCATGGATTTTTCCACACTTTTTCCTACCTGATAATTTGTACAATCCACTTGCCCTTCTTTCTCTTAGAATACCAGCTAAGCAACAGAAATAATGTGGCTGAACTTGGGCTGCTTGCATGGGCTGGGGGGGCTACTGTGCACTCTGTGGCTGGTAACCTGCCCAGCAAATCAGACAGTGTGTTTGGTTTAATCGTTGGGTGTTCTGCAGAAAGATGTGTCTTTATGTTTCTAACATTTAACTCACAGCATGTAAGTTCTTTTAGTAAAAGGAGTTATTTGCATACGTGTTAGAAAGAAACATGATTGTTCCGTTTCTTAAGTAGGTGATGGTGGATGTAAGCAGAAAGCAAAGATCTTTTCCCCAAGAGGTATGAGTTGTAAATTGAAGGAGTGGATAACTTTGGCAACTGACTGCAAGGCCAGCCAAGTAAAACAGCATTATTGTTTGTAAGACGATTTGTGTTACAGCTTAAGGCTTGATTTTTCTCTGCTGTAATCTTTCTTAGCACAAGTTTTTGCCATCTCTTGGAAGTAGAAAACTTGTGCCCTGTAATGAATGTAAATATCTGTTGAAATATATCTCATGAAAGTGTGCCGTGTCAGTAGTGTTTTCTTCTTACTTTCTGCTGTCCTATTAACCCTATTTTCAGCAGTGTTCCTAAGGAACTGATTTTCTGGCCAGACAGTGTATACTGCAGCTGGCATTTGTGCCCTCAAATATAAATACCATTTTTCTAAATGATCTTAAATAGTTACAGGGCTGGAGGGTCCAGTTCAAGGCATCAGGCTCCTGCTCAGTGTGCCCCTGCAAAGGAAGTGGAGGTACAGAGGATTACACCATTAATCTTAAAGTTTGTTACAGCCCTGCTGATAGCCTTTGTTGTTGCTCAGGCACTGAAGTGTAAAGCTTGGAAGTGGTTTAAATTTCTGCTGTCTTTTCTCCTTGAATTGACTGAAAGTAGCTGCTTGGAGCAACATGCTTGTAGTTGTGTGCTCAGTTTGCAAGTAACAGGGCTTCTGAGTGTAAGCCCTTTGTTTACAGACACAACTTAAGATAGCATTTTTGCTTTCTCTTGTTAACAAAAGTAGAAGGTACCATTAAGCTGTAATGTTCGGCGCTGTGCTAGGGAAGCTATTGTTTTCATGGGATTGCATGTGTGTAGAACCGAAAAAAAAAGCAGGCAAAATTCCACTCAGTTTATCATAGTTATAATAGCTCCACAAGGCAAAATGGACTGAAAAGTAAGAAAATTCACTTTTATCACTGAATGCTAGATGGAGACTGAATATTACAAATGCATCCAGAGCAGAACTCTGAATTAAACTTTTCTGGGTTTACACATTCGCTTTAAATGACTTCTCTGCCCTTGCAAGTAGGTCTTGGAAGTGGACCAACATGAAAGTTTGATGGGACAGATCTTCAGGTCTCTAAGGATGTGCCCGTTTTCTCCATGAGTTCTTCCAGTCAGCAGGCAGCTCAGAGGAAGGCATCTGTTCTGGGTTATACCTAGCTGCTGGTACAGTGGTTACTGTGAAACTGTCTTAGCCCCTTTGTTCAATTTATTCAATACTGGCTCTACAGCAGTTACCTCACTTCCGTAGAGATGTGCTAAGTGAGAATCATAATAGGGAAAACTTATACAACATAGTGTCAGAGAATCAAAGAACCAAAGGACTTAGATACATCTGACTGTCCTTATGACACATACTAGTTCTGCTGACATCCATTTATTGTAGCCACTTCATCCTTTCTTTCTCTTTTTCCTTCATATAGGACATTGTGCAGTTCAAATAATCAGTTACTGATTTTGTCCTTGTTAATGTTCAGCGATACATTCCAGACTGAACACGGATGGA
Source organism: Numida meleagris (assembly GCF_002078875.1). Lineage (NCBI taxonomy): Eukaryota > Metazoa > Chordata > Aves > Galliformes > Numididae > Numida > Numida meleagris. Next base: position 4,615,665 of record NC_034411.1, read on the forward strand.
GTGTTGCTGTGATCAGCTGTAATATAATCTGTTCTGCAGCTGTAGGACTGATAATTGCTGATCTTGAATTTCAGAAGTGTATTTCTGACAAAAAGTTTGATCGTTGTTTTTTTCTTCTTACAGAAAACACTTTGAGAAGGACTCAGAAACAGGGCGTTTGGAATGGAGAACTCAAACTGCACTGTAGGCTGAACTAATGCCTGAGATCTAAGTATAGGTGAGAGGTGTAGAGTTCTGAAGCTGAAAGTGAAAAGACTGGGTCTGATGTTAAACATAAAGGAATGACCAAACCGGATGCCAAGAGGCGTTTTCAGCAGCAGTATTGCCTGTACGCCAAAGAAACCAGAGAGACAAGCAGGAAAATGGGTAATGTCGAAAGTCTCTACCGTGGTTTCAGGATCAGAGAGAAGAAGGGTGTTTTAGAGAACAATCTGAAAGGGAAAAATGAGAGTTGGCAGCAGGTTCGCTAAGGAAGAAATAGGCAGAAGAAAGAAAGTTTGAAAGAAGGGAAAACCATCTAACAAAGTTTAAAAAAAAATATTTTTAGGTTGTTGGCTGGAAGTGATAAGGCCCACCTTCAGCTGGACTGCTAAGACTGGGAGCTGGGAGTACAGTCAGCGGTAAGAAGAGATTCAGATCACCTAAAGACACATAGGACTTTCAGAAGTGTTGACAATATGTGATGTCATTTAGATGACAGAGACAGCAGGCACAGAGCTTCCCTCAAGGCTGCAGGAGAAGGAATTTTGTCCTTTATCAGCTTGTTCAATGAGATGAAGTTGTGGAGAGAGGAGTTGCTACTTTTTTTTTCTTTTTTTACATTATAAAGATTGATAAGTGAAATCACCCAAAAAGATTAAAGATTCTGTGAAGATGAGATTTGGATTCTGTCAGTGTCTTCCTGGTCACTTTGATAAGGCAAGTTCCAGTGAAGGAAAGGGAAAAATATGCTGTCCATTCAAAGGCACTAGAATTAATAGAGCAACAGGCATAGCTGTGCTACGCAAACCACTGAAATAAAAGTTTTGGAGAGAGGTTCACTGGAACAGGCTTGGTAGACAAGACGAGAGATGGAAAGTGAGAAAAGAGTCAGCTTGCATAGTAGTGTAGGCTAACTCTACCGTAAGAGAAATTCAGAGAAAGCCCAGTATTTCTAAACAGTATGAATGAGCTTGTATTTTAATGCCCAAGAGGCGAGGGGAAAAATAAATTTCCTTTGGTTGAGGAGGTGAAAAGCAGCTGCTTTCACCCACCTGAGAAAGAGTAGGTCTGCAGCCACTGTAGACAAGAAGCCAGATGCTGCACCATGCCAACTGCCAGGAGACCTAGCAAGTCTGTCTTGTCCTCCTGTGTTCTTTTTTTCATCCCACTGGTCTTCAAGGTTATATGTTGTTGTTTTTTTCTCCCCATCCTGATAGCTGCTTGCTTTGCTAATCAGGGAATAAAGATGTGGAAATAAGTTATACAAATTGTCAGACAAAGATAAGGACAGCTACAAGGATAGAACCACCTGAGAAGGCTCCAACAGCAAAACTGACTGTTTTTAATAACTGTATGAGAAGAAACATATGCTTCTGTTTTCAGAGTAAACATTTTACTGCCTAGATGAAAATGTCCAGCAGCCAAAGTTGTTATTACAGGCTGATTGAAAGATACAGGTGAGGAAGTACTTAAAGATATTTGTCTGTTTCATGTTGGCTTTATAAGATGCAGCTCTCTGGTTTTGAAAGGCTTGAAAATGTCTTGCAGTTTCTCATGTTGACTGGTAAATCCTTTTGTGCTTAGAGTGCCATCCCCTCTTAGAGACACTGTTCATAATAATGAACTACCTGAATGGCTTCCGTGAAAGATCCATTAAATGTTTAATCCTGATCTGAAGAGCTTAAATGCCACAGAGGTTAGCACAGACATGGTTTAGTGTGGAAATGTTGGTGGTAGGTGGACAGTTGGACTGAATGATCTTGGAGGTCTTTTCCAGCCTTGGTGGTTCTATGATTCTATTTGCAATAGTTAATAATTTTCACTTGAAAACAACAACAAAAGGAAGTGGACCTTATCTTGAGCCTTAAATCTAGAGCTTCCAGCTTCTGAGTTGGGTATGAACGGCTGTACAGGACTGTAGCTCTTCACTGTCAAAATACCTACCAAGACATTTAGCAAGAGTGGATAGAGACCAAATTGTATTTTAACACTTCCAAATGATGAATCAGGTGAATGTATTTAGAGCTGTTTGTTCAAGATATAACATTTAATTAAACTAAATACTGCATATTGAACAAGATTCGTGCTTTTACCTATTTCCCTCAATTTTTGTACCTATTTTCCTTCAATTTTTAACAAGGGAACAAGATGACTCTTTTCTGAAAGAGATTCATTTAGCTAGACTACATTTTTTTTTCTTTTTGCAGCCTTAGTGATTGTAGATATACAGATTGTACACAGTAGTTAATTTTTTTTTAGAGCATGTTTATGTATGGTGATTATGTATGTGAGAAGGGTGGTTGTGCAATCAGAGGATGTGAAAACCTGCTATGTCTGTTGTTCTTAATACGCTTAAGGCTTTATAATGCACTGTGTTTTCTGAACTGATGCAAGAACAAATCCTTTGATGACAGAAAAACTGCAGTGAGTGCCAGAAGAAATGTGAATTGATTTCGCCAATTTGGGAAATGAAATGCGCAGTATGGAAGTTCTTAGACCAGTTTCCCAGTTGAAGAGCACTTTGGTAAAACTGGACAAAAAGCTAGAGTAGAACTAAATGAGATTTCACACTCAGTGAGGTGCCGCACGTCTGAGCAACCAGCCAGACCTTAGTGCTTTAATATTCCTAATCTATTCTGTGCTTTAATGAGATCTTGAGCTATTGGCTCTGAAGATTATTAGTGCGCTGGTGAATAGCTGTTCAATCTTCAGGCATGTGATGAGAATTTGCTCCCTCTTTCAATCCTTCAGCTTCTTGGCTGGAATTTATTATTTCCCTAAATAAAAGCAGCTGCAAAATTTCATTATATTTTATAGTACCCCTTTCTGCTATATTTAACCTTGTCTCATTAAATAGATTACATCCTTTCCTCTTGTAATTAAGTGCAAATCAAACACAATATTGTAATATTATACTAAAAACATAGGAAATAGGACGCCTTTTCAGCTGCCATTCTGAAATTCCTAAAGGCAGGAGTGCTGCTTTGACAGTGATGAATTCTTCCAGAAACATCTGGTCTGTAAAATATATCTTCTCCTTATAGATGTGATAGTAAAATCGTAAATACCAAAGACAAAGTGTTCTGTTCTGTCCCACTTGAATTCCATTTAAAGAGAGTTCTTTATCTGTTTCATCCATCAGTATCTGAGTAATATGACTACCTGCAAAGGCTTCTGTTGGATATGGGTTGTCTGGACACCAGCAATCTTAAATATTAGAAGAGCTCAGGCTGTAGAGAAAAAAAACCATGAATCTAATGGTGCGTTGTTTATTACTTCAGTTAGCTTTTGGTTTTATTTAATAAGCAAAGAAAATTTCTACTTCCACAGTCTACTGAGAGTCAAGTCAAACTATGTGAGAAATATTAAAAAGTAAAATTATCTTGCATGTTCTAAAATTTGGTCAAGACAAGCATTGTGAACCCACATCTTTCCTCATGTGAACTTGCAGAGTCCCACGTCTAAATTTCACCCGTTTAACATTTATCACATAACTGTGGTTCTTCAGTTAACGGTCTCTGCAGAAATAAAAGAGGAATTGTGTTCAAGGGGTTTGATCTTGCATCTCCCTTGAAGGCACCTTTTTACTGACAGTACGGCTGTGCAGGACAGCAGTGCTGATCTAAAGTTGGAGATGTAAGCTCAGTGATCTTCACTGTGCTCAGTGTAACCAAGATATGCAGTGTGTCTTCATCCCGTATCTTTGGAGTTAAGTATTAGGTAAATATAGAGCATTTCCCCAGGTTTGTTTCAAGTATGAGCTGAGTGTATGTTATTAGCTATCTCTGTATCCAAGAGAGATTTATTTTGATAATATTATCATTAACTGTAATTTGATTTCAAACTGAGTCACTGATTACATGGTTTCTAAGACTGAAATTCTGTTTCCCTGGGAAAGTAGAGGTGAGAAAGTTTGCGTGCTACTGCATGTATAAGTAGAAAACCATTTCCCATTACGCATACATGCTGTCTCTGCTCTGCTATGCTGTCCTTTACTCCTTTGCACCTTTTCCATCCTACATGGTAGTGATGCAGCAGCAGTCAGCCCGTTCTGCTGCCTGTGCCTGTGTTGGGCTGCAGCCTTTTCTTAAAAAGAGCCACGGGCAGGCATCATGCTGCTCCGCTTTACCTGAGTGGCTGCGTTAGACCCAGTCATTTCGAACTTCTTAATGATGGCAATTCATCAAATAGCCTTAAAATAACAGGCACCATTTCCAAAATGCCATGGCATTTAGCAACCCTGTTTTAGCTATCTTTATGGAATGGCATAAAGCGTTCTTTAAAAAAAAAAAAAAAGAACAACAACAGGAAAAACTCAAAAAGAAAAACACCTCCTCCGCCCCATGTTTGGAACAAGCTTGATACGTGGTATGTTTTCACTTTGTTTAGTACGGACTGAAACTTGCCTAAATGCACAAAATGGGTTACCCTGATTATGTTTGAGTCTGTGAATTCTTGTGAAAAGTTGTTAATGCACGAGCAGGCCCGCACACCAGAGAACGTTACAGCAGGAGCACAGCTACAGCTTTCTGTGGGAGGTGGGAAGTGGCTCAATTTGAGATTGGATGAGAACAACGAACTATTTCACCTGAAGAGATTTCTCTCTAAAGAGGAAGGTCAGCCTAACTCTGCTACCAGAACCATGGAAACCAGTAATTTAAAGGGTTCTTGCAGTGAACTGATATATACTGAAGATGCATTACTTTGTGAAAGTATGCATTGAAGTTTGCAAGTATTAACGCTTAGAATACATTCCCTGCTCTCTCTCTCAGTTGATAATGTCATCTCCAGAGGTGTTTAGCAAATTATGAAATGTAATTGGTACATATATTTGTGTGCGTATGGCTTATATTTATCTTTTTGAGAGGGCAAGCCTTAGGCTTAAGTGCTTGTTATTTTGCAAAGCCTTGAGGACTGTTCTGACCTAGTAAGTCAGAAGTTGTTCCATCTTCTGTTTTGATGGTAGGAATAGAAAGAGAATTACTTTTCCTACAGTGCCAAAATAAGAAGGAACTTAAGACTGATCTGAGAGCTTTTTAGTTCTGTAGGCTGTGTCAGTGTAGGAAATTGTGTGCATCAGTGGATGTGGATCTGCAGAAGCAAGCAGGCCTTGGTGCAGGCTCAAGGTACGTGGTATATATGCATTTTGGAGGGATGAGGGATTTGATGATGATCTGATCAGTTAGGATTTTATTCTGTGAACGGAATGCTTATTTATGGTTGAAATGCACTTCCAATTTAGTTTCATCTGAAAGTAGTCTAGTTAGTACACACCAGAAGTATTCCCCCATATGAGCCAAAGCAGGTGAGTGGGGACAATCAGGAGGTGTACTAATAAATGAGTAAATGGGTTTATTTCTTAAGAAATAATGTCTTGGCTCTACTATTATTGCTCTAGCGTGGTCCACGTCTTGCCCACCCACGTATATTGGTGGAATGTGAGAAGCAATCAAAAACAATTCAGCATACTGGTAGTTTTGCTATGGCACAACAGGAGCTGGATCTGAGAATGAGAGAAGCAGTCAGTCTCCATTGTTTGGCCTCTGTGAATAAAAACATAGCAATTAGGAACTGGAAAAAGAGTTAATGCCACGCTTACACTGATAATGATTGACTTTTCCATTCACGTGGCTGCATTTACAAGGCTATCAAGAGATGAGAAATAATGATCATATTTACCAAACTCAGTGTTTCTGTGAGCTCTGCACTTACTGTTGCTACATTAATGCGACTATTTCAGGACTGCTCGTTTGCAAAATGATACTTCATTTTTACCATCACTCATGTAAGCTTGACATTCTACTGATGTTGCATTAAGGATAAATTCATCTTCTGAGAAAACAAGCATTAAAAGTATAAGAAACTTTAAATTGCTAATATTAACTTCAAATGATAAGATACGGTGTCAGCTGTTACAAGTTCTTATGGAGCACACTATAATTTGGTAATAAAAAAGAGAAAGCTAAAAGTAAGAATATATGCTTTCAACTAACCATGTGACCATGTTGTACCTTCTGTACAATATAATCTCGTGGGTTAGAGAAACTTGTAGTTAACCCTTCAGTCTCAAGGTTCCCGTTGCTCCTCTGTCCGCCTGCCGTTTGCAGAATGGAGCTCGTCACCAGTTGTCACAGGAAGCTTAGACAGCTCTGTTAAATAAGTAGGGTGTCTGATCTTCAACTGTATGGTGGAACTTAACGTCTACTCTTACGATTAATGTCAGATACAGTCAATTGTAAAGAAAAAAAGTATTTGGGAAGCTCAGAACTCAAGTGGATGAGCAGATTTTGCTTATAATGCCAGTGAAGTAGTACAGGTCTCATGAGCTATGACTGCTGAGTGAGCTTAATTTCTATGAAATCATAAGTGCAGTTCTTTCATGCTTTCCAAGACTAAATAAGGTGTAACGGTAATCAAACGTGTAGCCATTAAAGCTGCGTAGTCCTAGAGTTGGATTCATTTCTTGTCTTAAAGCACTAGTGGACTGTTGAGATTTGGATGCAGGCCTGTGATGACACAAAATGCATCATACTCTACTTGGTGGGAACCTTTGCCGTTATGATTATTTATTTTTTAAATGTCAGTTGTCAAACTGGAAACATTTTTTCAGGAAAAAAAAAAAACCTGAGGATTTCACACGCACGGTTTTGGAATTATAATGACCCACAGGAAGGAATTTAATTGGTGGTGAAGTCCTAATAGCGAGTCATTTCTTTTTTTAATGGAGGAAAAAAAAGTATTTAATCTAGAATAAAAATACTTTTGAGATCTCAAAAATATTGGCATCTTTTTTCCTGTGCAGGCTACTGAGAACTGGGCTTAGTCCAGAAAACCAGTGGCAATGGCTTGGAAACGCACAGAAGCCCATAATCTCGCAAATCGAGTTTCTAATGGAAACTGGGGTATGTCATTTTTGCTCTCAATTCCAAGTTTGTTGGGAGCTACCATCTGGAATTTAAAAACATTAATGATGATTATGAGATTAGAAGGATAAAAATCCACAGCAGCTCTCACAGATATTACAGCAGAGCTTTTCCCATGTGCCTAAGGGAAAAGTACTGTACCACGTGCAGAATATTTTCAGATTGTTTTTATTTTAATTCAGTTGATTTTTATTTATGCATATATTTTTAATGATTGAACAATTGTTCAGAGCCTTTAAAAATGATGCCATTTGCAGCCAATCATCCTGAGCAACCCGGGAGGTTCAGAGGAAGAAAAGTACACAGTTCAAAAGGAGATGCCGGGGTGTGCAATGAGGAAGGAAGCAAAAATCTGACGCTTCCACAGTTTGAACTATGAAATGTTAATGAAGTATAAAGGAAAAAAAATGTTACACTCCAGAGAATTTTGTCCAAGGCAGAGGAAGCGTCATGACTAAGAGTGAATATGACAACAACATGGCACGCTGTCTTGCAAAGCCAGAGCCCCTGTGATGGGCAGTGCCCAGGAGTGTGTCCGTGGGCTGCATTGCATGGCATGTGTGTGAGTGAAGCTGGTTGACTGACAAACAAATCCTGATGTGCGGGATGGAACGAGCAGGTCCTGGTGCGGACAAGGAATGGAGGTGAATGGCAATGGGCTAAGAGATGCCTTTTCTTCTCCCTGACCAATGCCATCCAAGGCAGCTCCTCAGTCACAGCGTAGGTACCAAACTGTGCCAGGGTTTTTATCCCCTTCCTCTGAAATGCAGCATTTTGGAGGAAGAGCAGAGATCCTGCCAAGGCACTCAGTGGGCTCGATCCAGCCATGAATGCTTGTTTCTTTCATGTTAAGAAGGATAAAAGAAGGGCAAAGTGTGTGGAAAGTAAGCCCTTACTAAGAGGAAGAAATTCTAGCTCAATCTAGGTGTAAGCAAAGTTCATGCAAATCTTGTTCTGTTAGCACATATGCCATTTACTTGTTTTTTTTTCTCATTACTTTTGTCCTAAACTGGTTATCTTGGATTGCGAATGCGAGGCAGTCATCTGCTGATTTTCTGTCATCATCTGAGGGAGCAGAACTCTGTGGGTGCTGAAGTGCACTCAGAACATGGGAGAACAATCACCACGAGTTACAGGGAGACTGAAAGGGTCAGTGCCCTGCTCAAGAAGAAAAGAAAGATGTTCTGATCAGAGGAAGATAATGGCTTGTCCTTAAAATTAGAAAGATGCCCTTGAGGAGACCATGCAGGGATCACAGGTCTCATCAGCTCCAGGGATGTGGTAATTGCTAGATGGGTCATTTACTTAAGTGGTTGCAATAACTATTTATTCATTATTACAGAGCTATGAAAATGATGGTTCTCCCTTTTTTTCTCTCTTTTTTTTTAATGAGCTTCCTTCTCTTCCTGGAGAGAAAAGAAAGCAAGCTATTATATTAAATAGCTCTTAAGTAAGGTGGAACAGTGAGGTTGGTTAAAAGTTGTATTTATAAATGTTACTGAAGAAAAAAATCAGCAGATGAAAAAGTACGGTTATTAACATAAATGATTTCCATGCATGGATTTGGAAAGTTCTTAGTCCAAACTAATGTAACTTCCAAGGTTTAGGTAATGCCAATGGAGAGATGGATGGCCATTCCTACTGAGTACAGAATTAAAAGAATAAGAAAGCTGGAGTCATCAGTGTCAGCTGATTGAAGGTGAACCTAAGCTAAAGAAATCTGGAAGTTTGTTCAGCCCAGAGCACAGCCTGACATTAAGCAAAGCTGCGTGCTGGAGAGGTTAGGGAAGCCAGACAGCTGATATCCATCAAAAAGAGAGAGCTCTTTCTGTGATGGGCTGGCTAATCATTTGCTTAGGCATATTCAGCTGGGTTGCAGAAGAGTTGTGTTCTGTTTCAGGTTTGATAAAAACACCCCATGCTCCCTGGGCTGTTAATTATTTGACCTCTGCTGTGGTTCCTATGTAAGATGTTGGTATAATAATTCTTTTTGTTGAGGCTATATGCTGGTAACCAAGAGAAAAGGTCACTGCCCAGGTGCTGTAGCTCTGTGTTCCATCCTGTAAAAGATAGCTCAGAGAAACCAGAATGGGTATTTTCTTTCTGTAAGCTTCACTAATGAAATCTGTTCTCACTGGAACTCATTAATCAACACTGTTTGATGGATGGTTATTTGCTTGATCTAATGTTTACTGAAGCCAGCAGAAATCTTTCACTGGACATTTAATGTTTTTTTTTTTCCTGTCTTGCTGCAGTGCTTTATGGCCGATGGACCAGCTGAGGAAAAATGCTCAAGAATAAAAGCCCTCAGGATGAGTACAAAGCAACAAAGATCTTCAGAGTGACACAGTTTGTGGCTTTAAAATAATGGTAACTTCTTTCAGTTCCAGCTGGAAGACCCCAAAGGCCAAGATTAACCCTGAATACAACCTGTAGGTAAGGAGCAGGAGGTGGAGGAGCATGTGGTGCTACAAAGGCTTGTGCTCAACCACAGCCCACCAAGTGTGGAAGATGGAGGGAAGGGGGAGAAAACCAATTAATTGGTTATTATTAGAAACTAATTACTGTAGATACTGTGAATCTTGCGAGAAGGAGTAGTGAAATAGCTACTGTGCTTTTTATTTAGATTAAGTTGTATTTCAGTCTCAAACTTATGGGACATTGAAGCCACAGACGCGTAACATGCATATGCTGAAGCATAGGTTTCGCTCCTTTAAAAAATAGGGCTTGTAGGTGCATGTGATTGTACATGTACAGCAAATTCTTTTGTTTTCAAGACAATCTTCTTTTAATTTGGGCTTGAAACTGTGTCTTGCTGACTGTTCTGATTTTAAACTACAAGTCTAAAGACTGGATAAAGATAGCCTTGCGTTAGTGCAGCAGCAGCAGATGAATCCCTGGTTTCTCATGAAGGTGGTGATAGCAGTGGGGGTTCTTAGCAATGTCCATGCTGAAAAATACTTTCACCAGGGCAGAATCAGACAGTAATGAATTAATTCCATTGTGCAGTTTATCTACTTTGCTTGACATGGGCCATTCTTTTCTGGCATTGTGTGGCAATCAGATGTTGCTGCAAATTTTGCAAATCTGCTTTGTATGTAGTATTTGTTTTCTTCTAGTACTGTCTACGTTTCCTACTCTAGATCATCTTTTCCTCTCTTGGGAAGTGCTCCCAGGGCGTTAGATCTTTTGCTACTAAGAATGCGAAGAGCCAAGGGACAGGTTCTGCCTTCAAGTTATATTGCTGTATTTGGAGTGCATACCCAGGCCAGAAGAGGAAACGTTCACCTCCCACCATCAGTTAGGTGGCTTCAGAGTGCCATGTAATCAAACCTGTTTCCTTCTTTGACATGAGTCTGAAGGCTGCCAGGTGCCCCATGTGCTCTCTGCATTGCCTCCAGCACAACAGAAGTGCTATGGAAATACAACAGATCCCATCAACGATGTTGGGTAAACCATGTGATATTCTCAAAAGGCTCACAGCTGTTACCCTCAGACCAATGTGCACCATCACTGAGCTTTTGCAAAGCTTTGCAAGGAGAGAGAAAACAGGAGAAAAAAAAGGAAAAAAAAAAAAGTGCATTCTCTTTTGTCTCCTGCTTCTTCTTTTCTGTGATTCATGTATCCTGATGTATTTTATTATAAATAAAAGCTACATTACAGTCTTCATCATTTTGGTGTGTTTTGCCTCTCTTCACATCAAGGTCCTTATTTAGAAGATACCTGGAGCACAATCTGTAAGTACTGGGATGTTCTGTAAAATTGAACATGTCAGCCAAGTGCTTTAAGGAGACTTATTGTAATCTACTCGCTTTGTCTTTCTGCTTATAGTTCCTGGAGGGATTTTTATGCCTCTAGGACAAATTATCTGATGAACCTGGAATAAAAAGTAGGACTTAGTCCTAGAGAACAAGATTCCTAATGGGTCTTTAAGTTCTGCAGCCAAAGCATTTTTATGAAGTAAGAAGCAGCACACGAGGCCTTCAGGTAAGACGTTTTCCTCGGTATGTGTAGTAATTGAAAATGTATTTTGAAAATTCTGCCCTCACTTGATATTTGTTCTGCCATCCATTCTACTGCGTTGTCTTTAGAACTATGTTTTCTGTACCATGTTATTGGACAGTGATAAATGTCTCAACAAAGTTAAAAATTAATGAAAAAAGGGCAATGAGATGTTGTACTTTTATAATGACTTATCTGGCTTGTACGGATAAGATTGTGTATGAAATATAATAACGTTATCAATGTAATCTATGTTACTTTGGACATTACCATACTTATGATTCATTAACAGTAACCATTTTGCAATGTAGCTTTTTGTACTGGTTATGTTGCTTGGCAACATCAACTCCAAGATAATGATGTCTTACTGCCTGTGATTAAATAATGCTTTTTCCCTGTATTGTTTATGATACATCTACCTTATTTATTTTCTTGTTTGCAAACTCTCTTCCTTATTTTTCATGCCAAATATAGCAAGGTATGTATACATTCCTTGAATAATTCTATGCTTAAAATTCACAGCTTATAGTCCCTTACTGAAGTGAATGCAAATAGCAAAATAGTATGATGGAAAAACAAAACCAGTGCACAATAATGCGAAGAACATAAAATGGAGAAGCAGTCTGTAGAACTACCACTGATACTGCTGGATAAATCCTTAAAAGCTTTTCAGCACAAGTGGGTTCCTAATAACCATGGATAATGCCCTAGTTCTGTGATTTAATTCTCCTCTTAAATAAATAAATAGAAAGCTATGGGGCTTGCCCATATGCAGCGCTCAACTTTGGAACTTGAACAAAAAAAGTGAAATACTGTGCGGTAAAGGGGAGTAAATGTCTTCTGATGCTATTAGTAGATGGATCAATGTAGTTTAATAGTATTTACAGTAGTACGTTGGACCTCAGTGTTAACAGTATTCTGAACTAACACACATTAAAATGGATATTGGGTGACTATTGAACATATTTTAAATGATTATCTTAATTCCTGCAGAGCTTATCACCATGGTGACAGTGACAGAAATTGAACAAAGAGGAAAAAAATCAGAATTGATCCATCCTAAATGAGATTCCAATGGGATCTACAGTCATGCTTAAAAATTGGGAGCCAAATCTAAGAGTGACCGTTCCTCAGCTGATAGTATACCCCATGTTTCCTCCAGGGAGGGGTTCTGTCTGCAGGTTTGGTCTCTGCATCATACATTGCTTTCCAGATGGCACCACCTGGGAAGTGATGGTTTTGGCCTAGATAGTAAGCTGTGTGCTTCCAATATACTGGCATTAAATCAGTAATTCTTTGCAGTTTAGAGATTTGTAACTGAAGTGTTAATACTGGTATGGATGCAATATGAGTGGAAATGTCTGACAGCACCAGAAATTACAGCCAAGTAAATGTTAAAAGCCTGGGACTTGTACTGAACACTTGGTGTGCTGCTCCCAGGGCTTTTCACCCAGGTTTGACGTTGAGGAATATGTTGTCTAAGTCTGCACGAGAACACCTGCCCTCTGCAAGGCTCCACAGCACAGAGGAAGACCCAGGAGGGTGGCAGCAAGTTGCAGCAGGTCACGCCAATCATTTGCAATTTTCCAACAGGAGAATGCACCCTTCAAACCAACGAGGAAAAGCAGAGGATGCACAGAAAGCTTAGTTACGACCTCCAGAGCTACTGGAGTCAGAAACAAAGCACCAGCTGCCAAAACAGGTACATGGCTTCTCTTTGTGCTCCAGTACTACTCTTACTCTAAATTCAATCAATTTCGTGCAAGAGATGTGAATGACTCCTTGGAGTAGGACGTTTTCCTACCATTTTGAAGGGTTTCTATTGTGTCCAGTTGATTACAGTTCCTAGCTGCTTATTTTTAATTTCAACAATGATCCTTAGAAATAGAGAAATTCTGATCTGAGTGTTTGGAGTAGGTTTGTAATTACTGTACTTGACTTTCACTGCAATGTTGGTATGTGAGGACATTACGGAAGGCAGCAAGGGGAGGTATCTGTGATATGCAATTACATTGATGTCTATAGAGAACTTATTTTTATACTAATTTCTTTAAACCGATGACATAAAATCTCAGTGAAATCTTACTGGAGCATAGTTTTCATGAACTTTTTTTTTTGTGAAGAATATTTTAAAAAACAGATGTTTCACCTCGATTAAAGTTGGAAGTAATCCTGTGTAGGATGTAGTCTCTCCACGTGAAATGTTTGCTTTAGTGCATGCTTTCCAGGTGTGTAACAAATCTGAAGTTGTGTTTGGTTCTTAGCTTGAACTGGTAACCCTGTCTGCACAACGTGTTGTTGCTGTGGGATCTCAAGTAAATAATGATAATAATAAAGTGTTCTTCACAGTGCAGCCAAAATCAGCATTATTAAGAGCAATACTGAGGCATAACAGGAATACGGTAAGGTCAAATCAAATACCCTCATGAGTGACAGGGAATTCTGTTAAGTTTGGATTATATTTACTCTGTCTCACACCAAATAAGGATGCTTACACAAGTACATATCTGGCATCAGGAGGTCCTCGTGTAACTGAAATCAGACATAGTATAATTAAAATACTTTGGCTTATGCTGGACTACATATTAGCCTGAACAGAACAGTTGGTGAGAAACATCCAGGAAGCTATTAACAGACATAGGAGGCTGAGGATCCCATCCACTATTCATTTCATTCATAATGACTAGAAATTGGAGCACCTGATTTCTTTTCATAATGAGATCCCTAGTGGAGAGGAGTTCACAATGGTAACGTTGGCAGGCTGTGGAGTTAAAGGTACGCTACATGACAAAGAGCTGTAATGGGAAATGAACCTTGTATGACTGGAGAGAAGAGAGCAACTGGGAATTGCACAGTATTTGTAAAGGAATCCCTACCACCTGTTAGTGCATTTGCAGTCACAAAGGAGTTTTACTCAGCCCCAAATTCTTCTAAATGATGTCTGGTATGTAAGAAATGTGAGCAAATTAGAGCGATTTCATTGTGATAAATTTTTGTTTGTTTGTTTAATTATAGCTGCTTTTTTTCCCCCCGCATGAAAACATTTTGACCCTGGTAACATTTACAGACATAGCTGTAGCTGGAGCAGTTCAATAAGTTGTCAGTGGTACCGTACAAATGTCTGAAATGAAATGGTCAAAACTCTCACTCGCCACTTACTCAAACTTCAGGTTTAAAACCTTCATGGGGAATCATCTTTAATATTTAGTGGAATACTGCCAATTATCTTTGGAACCACCGAATAAAACATAACTCTGCCATGTGCCACAAAAAGCCATGTGGAACAGTCTGTTCCGGCATGAACGGAGCTCTGGATATAAGCAATCCTTTTAACGAATAAAAGTACATTATAAAGGTTCGATGGCTCTCATTAAAATTAGTTCTTCCCAACACTGATCAGAAACATGATCCTCTGCAAATGATCTTGGAGAAGATGCTGCTATTTTGATAATGACGTGACCCCAATTTATGCTAAGCTATACGTAAAAGTAAACTACTTCTTACTACTGTTCAAATATTTATAAGCTTTCCAGCTGAGCGGTGCTAATTAAAGCTTTATGCACTTAAAAAGAAGATTTTAAATAGCACTTCTAGCTCGGCTTTTATGAAATCCTTTTTCACCGAGTTGTCATATAGCAGCACAGCTGCAGTGACGTGTGCAGAAGGACATCACAACTGAAGAGCAACTTAGGAGCAACTATTTCCATCGCCTTCAGATTTCCCATAACTGTCGTTTTGTTGGCTTTGGTGCACTCTAATTCAGAACTGTGGGATTCAAATTAAATTATTTAATGTTAACGTTTCTCGAGGCCTCTAAATGTAGTCGTAGAGGGTGTAGAGCATCCTGTCTGAACACTGATTGCTATTTCCTCTGAATGCAAGCTAACTAGAAAACAATTTTTTTTTCCTACAGAGATGTTTCAGGTTCTGTTTTTCTTCCTATGCCCTCAGAGCAGTATTTTCAATTTAATATTGCTATTATTTCTCGGCATTAATGTTAACATCAGGTTAGGGATAATAACATTGAAGGAATGAAAAAAGAGGAACTGGAAGCTTACTTTAAGAGAGAAAATCACAGAGAATCACAGAATTGGAATGAGTTGGAAGGAACTTCTTGAGATCCCCGAGTCCAGCCCCTTGATAAAGCAGATTCCCTACAGCAAATTACATAGATGGGCATCCAGATGGATCTTGAATATCTCCAAAGGAGGAGACCACCATCTCTGTGGCCATTCTGTTCCAGTGCTCTGTCGCTCTGCCAAGGAAGAAGTTCTTCCTCACGTTAATGTGGAACTTCCCGTGTTCCAGTTTGTGCCTGTTGCCCTTTGTCCTGTTGCTGGGCACCACTGAGAAGAACCTGGGCCTATCTGCTTGACTCCTGCCCTTTAGATATTTAGAAGCATTGGTAAGATCTCCCTCTCAGTCTTCTCCAGGCTGAGCAGCCCCATGTCTCTCAGCCTTTCCTTGTACAGGAGATGCTCTCGGCCCCTCATCATCTTTGTGGCCCTCCACTGGACTCTCTCTAGAAGATCCCTGTCTTTCTGGAATTGGGGAGCCCAGAGCTGAACACAGTACTCCAGGTGTGGCCTCACGAGGGCACAGCAGAGGGGGAGGATTACCTCCCTCACCCTGCTGGCCATGCTCTTTGTAATGCACCCCAGGGTACCATTGGCCTTCTTGACCACCAGAGCACATTGCTGGCTCATGGCCAACCTGCTGGCCACCAGAACATCCAGGTGCTGCTCCTCAGAGCTCCTCTCCAGCAGGTCGTCCCCTAATCTGTACTGGTGCATGTATTATTCCTACCTGGGTAGGAGGTAGGACCCTACACTTGCCCTTGTTGAGCCTCATCAGGTTCCTCTTCACCACAGCTCTTCAGCCTGTCCAGGTCTTGTTGAGCCACTGATCACAACCCTCTGAGCTCTGCCAGTTCTCAGTCCACTGCACTGTCCACTCATCTATCCCACACTTCCTAAGCTTACCTATGAGGGTGTTATGGGAGACAGTGTTAAAAGCCTTGCTGAAGTCAAGGTACACAACACCCACTGATGTCCCTGCATTTACCCAGCTGGTCACGTCATCTTAGAAGGCTACCAGGTTCATCAAGCATGATTTCCCCTTGGTGAACTCGCACTGACTACTTCTGGTAACCTTCTTCTCTTCCAATTACTTGGAGATGGCATCCAGAACAAGTTGTTCTATCAGTTTTCCAGGGATGGAGTTGAGGCTGACTGGCCTGTAGTTACCCAGATCCTCTTCCTCACCCTTTTTGAAGACTGGAGTGAAGTGGCTATCCTCCAGTGTTCAGGCACCTCTTTCATTCCCCATGCCCTTACATAGATGATAGCAGTTTGGCAATCACTTTCACTAGCTCCTTCGGGACATGTGGGTGCATCCCATCAGGGCCCATGGATCTTTGTGCATTGGGTTTGCCTAGATGATTTCCCACCACATCCTCCTTGACCAAGGGGAAGTCTTCCTTTCCAGATTCTGTCTTACCTTCAGGGTCTAGGATTCCCGAGGGCCAATCTTAGCAGTAAAGACTGAAGCAAAGGAGGTGTTCAGTAACTCCAAAAAATGTCTAGTTTGAGTTTACATAAAGCCCCTGGTGAGAGACAGGATACCTAAAGACCTTCACATTTGTTAAAGGCAGAACTGAATTTACAGTGAAAGCTGCAGAAACCTAAAGGAAACTATCAGAAGAAGGGTCAGTAAAAGACTGTCAGGTTGCAGATAACTGAGATCAGTTCCTCCACCTTGATCAACCCTTGTGCCAGTGCAAAGGGAAGATGGCATGGGGTAAGAAAAATGGGCCTGAGTAGATAAGATCTTTGATATAAATGAAATTACACTTGGGGCTTAAGCTAAAGAGAAAAAAGAAAATGACATTTTTTCCCTGTTCTACCTGAAATGATTACTAGTAGTTCTTCTGGGTGGAAATGCATTGTTCCAAAGCCCAATTTCTGGGTAGAAAGCATGTGGTTTCAGAGGCCTTGTTTCTACCAGTCTCATGCAATTTCTAGTTGGTGACAAGGAGGAAGAGGCACAACATGTGCATGCGTGTGCCTGTGTGTCTTACACAGCCACTTTGCATCTTTGTGCTTCGCTTGTTCTGGGAAATAAATGGATAAATACTTGGAAAGGAAAATTACATGCCACAAAACTGTTGGTTTCAAATGTTTGTTACTGACTACAGTGAAATTGTTCAGTGTTCTTATTACTTAAAAAAGATGGCTTAGGCAACAGTGCTGCAAGAAATTAAGACAAGGAGTGTTTTCTTTCTTGTAGGGAGGTATGGCCATAGGTGCTCTCTTTCTAGAAGGCTGTGCATCAGACAGCAGCTCTTTGTAGGAAGATGCCTTAGCTACTCAAGTCTTTCAGAACAAGTGCCTTGTTTTCTTATAGAGCATGCTGGATACCCGTTGATTTTTTCCATAATGAAGATGAACAAGAGCATGCCACTTTAGCTCTTGAACTGTTTAGTAGACATCTGACATGTGCTGTCAACTTCTGCCTTACTATTAGGAACACCCTTCCTTCTCAATCTTCTTTCCTTCACTTTTGAATTCTAAACGGGATTTTGTGTGTTTTTTTTAAGAATAAAAATGATGAATATCTTGCTTTTTTGCTTTTTTTCTTTCTCATTATTTTAAAACCTACAACTACATTAAGCAGGTGCTTATATCGAAGATTAGTACTTACAAAATCTATTTAAGCTGTAAGCAATATTTTATTCAGGTAATGCTCCGCTTATTGTTTGTAGCTAAGCTGTAATCTTCACATGAAGAAAAAACTATTTTACATCTATTTGAATGTCATCGATTTTAAAAGCTTCATTTCAGTATCTTATATCTTACATGATATATGCAATGCTTACAATTTTTACAGAGCTCCTTAATTTGTTCTAGTAATACACTGGTATGATACAAATTAACAGTATTATTTACCACCTTTGTAATCACGTTAATATAATTGCATGAGGAGGTCTTACTGCAGTAGTATCACAGAATCACGGAATGGTTTGGGTTGGAATGTTCTCTTAAATATCATTCAAACCCCTTGCCATGAGCAGGGACAGTCGATTCGGCTGCTCGAAGCCCTGACCAACTCTGCTTTGAACATTTCCGATGGTGAGACATCCACAACCTCTTTGGGCAACTTGTTCCAGTATCTCAGCACCCTCATAGTAAAAATAAATAAATCCTTCCTTATGTCCTGTCTAACACCACTTACTGTCACAAACTGCAGAAGTGTTATTGTTGTGTTTGACATTTGACAAGGGTTATACAGTTTGGGTTTCAGATCGTCTGGTCCTGGACCACCTCACTGCTCATGCATGCTTGAAGTGAGCAATTAATGCTGCCAGCAGTGGTCCAGATCTCTTCCAGTTCCCTGTTGTTGTTTTTTTTTTTAATTTCTGCCTTTTTTACTTTTCCTCTCACCTTTTGTTTCTTATCTCTTATTATTGTTTCCTACCACTTCCTTTCCTTCCATCTTTCCTAGGAAGGATATTGCAGTCTCAGTACAAGCAGGCTTCTGCTTCTCCTGAAGAGAAAGAATGGCCAAATAAGGCTGTTTCTCAAAGACTGAAACCAGGGTGAGTATATAGGATATTTTCTAGCCTCCAGCTGCTGGGAAGCTCAGAGACCTCTTGACCTGAGTATTTTCTATGAAGTTGTCCTGTCTGTCCTTGTGCTCCTGTAAACTTAATCTATGTCATTTTCTTCTTCCCTAATATGTTTTTGAAACAATTTTAGTAATAAATAATTAATAGAAACAGACATTTCAATGTATTTTAAAAAGACTGTCAATCACTATGTAAGTAATATCATTCTACCTGCCATCTGTAGTTACCGTTCAGAAAATGACAAACGATCATCGAATCTTGTCGACACAAAATAGCAGTCTTTGCCAAATTTGGAAATAATCTACAATCCCAGCATGTAACAGTAAAGTAGAAACAAGCAAATGGGTAACACCAACTTGAAATAAGCAGAACTGCGTTGGTAATGCACTACTTGTAAAAATCCAACCATTAATTTGAATAAGAGGTGTTTCCGTCTTTTGTCTTTGTATTGAGGTAGTTGGCTTTCTTTGGCTAGTTTAATCATTGCATCACAGAATGGATGTAGCTGGGTTGGACCTCTGGATTTCGGCAGTCACACAGAGCAGGGAGCCCAAGACCACATCCCAATGGGTTTTGAAGCTCCCTGAGGATGGAAGCTCCGCGGTGAAGGAGGCATTGAGTAGATGGGACTTTTCTGTATCCCATGTCACCAGGTCCCCTGTCCTTCTCAGCAACAGCCCCGCATTTTCCCTGGATCTCTTTTTGCTATTGATGTACCTGTTGAAGCTCATTGTCTTGTACTTCACATCCCTCAACAGATTCAACTCCAGATGGGCCTCTGTTTAAATGTAACAGGTAATTTTATATCGATTTAGCTAATTGCAAAGCCTGTTGTAAATTAGTCTGGCTCTAGTAGAGGTTTCAAGACTGCGTTTTACAATTATTACTTTTGACTTGAAGAACTGGGAGTTTAAAAAAGGTAAAATTGCGACTCTCAACATGGCACAAGTATTGCTTCATACCTCAGTTAGCCAAAATATAGGAAACCTATTTTCAGATTCTTTTCCAATGAAGCAAAGCAAACTGGTATAGCTGACAAAGCACTTAAACACGTAACGATACATCGTAAAACTGAAATCACTTGTTGTACCGTTCAAACTGGCCTTCTCTGTTTAATAATTTGCCTTTAAAGGAATGCATAGTACTTTTGGAGGAGACAAAATATCATCATCACTCAGCTGGGGCTTCTGTGACAAGGTAGCTTTTTGTTAGAACTAGCTGGTAATGAATATAAATTTTGGTGATCATAATAAATATTTAATTGATTTCTGAGTAGTCAGCAAAAAGGATTCGAAATAAATGGTTCACTGCTCTAAAAGCAATGCTTTAGAAAATTCATTTGCTTCACAAATCCCTCTAACACATACTACAGTGCTGTAAATTACTACTGACCACAGTATAGATCTCAAGTCTGTGTCATTCAGTTAGAATACATTGAATGGTGACCTGAGTTGAAGAACTCCTCATGTTTTCCTTCTGTGCATGGCTATTTCTTCATTTCAGTGTGCTGACTGAATACTTTTCTCCCATTGAGTCACTTGCTTTTATCACGAAACAGTCTATAGTTGTGAAGTCGTTTTTGAAAACTTTCCTGTAAAATACATAATCTACTTCCAAATGCAAATTAACTACGATGAATTGGGCCCGCGTCCAGAAAAATCCCACTCAATTAAAAATTTAAGCAACTGCTCAAACATTTTACCATATGGAAGTCCCTCTAAGTATGAATTCAAAATTAACCCTGTATGAGCTTCACACGCTAAAATGAGAAGGCAGATCGTGTTTGTTGAACAAATTTGTGAGCAGCCAGCAGTTGAGTAACACTTGGATTTGCTGATTGATTCATTGTTATCTTTTACAGTGACGGTGAGGAAGGTGAGAGTGGGGTATGAGGCTCTCTGTCCTTGACCTGAAGGCGATGAGGTGTTCTCATCTCTGAGTGTGTGTTACTGGCAACTTGTAGTTTTTTGGTGCATGCATGATTAAATTTTTATTGCGTATGTGTGAAATGAGACAGAAATGACCTTTTACTACAATTACCATGGTGACGGTCCTCGTTTCGATATCAGTAAGCCATTTATTAATATTGAATTAACTAGAAAGGGACATCTGGAGAGAACATGGTATAACATGTAAAGGTAGAAGAAAGCAAAACTTTGAAAAAAAGTTAAAACCCAATCATTAACATTGACATCTGTTTCAAAAAATCTTTGCAACTCCATTGTCTCACACAGCCAGGATGTTTTACACGTAGGGAAGCCAAGGAGTTATGTCTTACATTCTTAATCTTTGACTTTCATGCAGCGTGTCCTGGATGTGAAGAGGAAAAGAAATTGTGCCATTTCTTTTATTCTTGATGCATACGCATACTTATATGTATTTCTATACATCATACAGCATTCCCATCAGCAATAATAACCCAAATGAGATGTCACTTGGTTCTCCACTTTTATTCGTATCATCCAGCATATGGAATAGTGTTTGTTATGGTGCTGTATGAGCTACCGAGCCAGATCTGCAGTATTTATTAAGATGGAAATTCCGTACATGAAACAGCTGAGAATTCAACACATCTGCTTTTGAGATGGCATGAATGTGTTCGTGTGCTGTATGAGCTGAAGGACTCTGGGTTTGATAGATGGAAGGAAAGTAGGTTATAATTGGTAGCAGCAAATAGTGTGATCATCAAGAAAATGCATTTATTTCTTGACTTACAATAAATGAGAGTAATGGCCCATTCTCACTGTTTGGCAGAAGATGCACCAATAAGTATTTAAAGATTCTGCTTTATTAGCACTAGGAATTTATTTATAACAGGAATAAAAGCTCCACTGCCACCTATGAAATCTCATTTCATGCTATTTAATATTTGTCAGATTGCTCAGAAATCAAAAAGCGAAAGAAGGATCAGTTGAATAGTAAACACTTAGGTCTTCCTTTTGTTTCTATCAGTAATTTTGCATCTGTGCTTTTTTTTTTTTTCTTTGCCTGGAATTGTTCTCATTCCAAGATCCTGCTCTTTTCCAGACTAGCACACTTGCTTATATTTACACACCACAAATATTTTGCCCAAGCTAACGCGTTTCTATAATTTGCAGCCCTGGAACCAAAGGGTTTGTCTCAACAAGTAAGTAAATCTGATAGACTTTTTCCAAATTCAACATCTGTCAAACTTAACATGAATACATTTAGTGCAGGGGGGGTGGTGCTTTGCTTGGTAATGTGTCTTGAAATGCTGTCTCTGTACCTGAATTTGGAGCCCAGGTGGGGCTGCCACCTGGAGCAGTCCGTCTCTGTCCTGGGGAAGCTGAGCTGCTGCGGAGGTTCGTGACCCCATTTGCTTGCAGCAAACCAGACTTCCAGCCCAGCAGACTGTGGTTAATGTTTGCAGATCTAGGGGATTTTGCTGTTGGCTGCTCAGTTAAACACGTGGTGTAAAATTTCCTCACTTCAGAGCAAGAGTTTGTTTTGGACCAGCATGCTTGGCAATTATTAATTTTACCAAACACTGTATCAAAATAGCATATTAACAGAGATTCCTGTTGTTACCAGCTGTTTTCTTCTTAAAACTACATCTACTTCTCAGTACTGTCTAGAGTCCCTGACCTGAAGCTGAAGTGGTCTTATTTTGAGTCACCATGTGGCTGTGAATTAAAATTTCTTCGGCAGGGAATTTTTGTTGACGTAATAACTGAAGTCTAGTCTATTTCCATCAAGTTATATCAGTCCTTGCAAGTGTGATAGGTGTGGCCTGAAAGCTGTTTTTCCTAGGGATGGTAGTTCCATCTTATGCTACTGTTTTGGTGACATCCTTCATTACGTATCCTTAGCAGTCTTACATTTTTGATCGAAGCACGTGAAAGCCCACAGAAATTCTCTCAAACCTTTATTTCCTTCAGTGCAAGTGCCATGGGCATCACAATCACTTAAACATTCTTTCTAAATGTCTGTCAGATTGCATTTCGTATTGGTCTGACTGAAGTTCCCCACATCTGAAAGGTCGTGTCAGGCTTCATTCACTGTAAGTCAGCATAGCCTCTGCTGACAGCCTGCGGATATCTGCGGATCTAGAGAAGGTAGCTACATGCCTTGGTTTATTGTTGCTGGAATTTGACCAATAAGATTAAACCTTGCCTCTGTTTTCAGCCTGCAGAGGCAGTTTCTTAAGCCAATCAACTCAAATGTTGTTTTTCTCTAATGCTGTTTTTGTTCTTCCTCATGTTTGAGCGTACTACTGAAATATTTGTGATTTCTGAAAGGCTTACTGGTTTTTCCTTATTTAAAAACAATACTGTCTCTGGCTACTGATATAAAGCTTGTTAATGCCCATCATTATCACTTCCCATTTGGTATTATTCTCGAGTTACTTTTCCTTTTGGAAGTGGTCTCTTTATGAAAGCCTTTCATATAAAGGGGAAATCTTGTAATTTTTTAAAATTTAATTTCATTTCTCATTATCATTTTCTCTGAATCTGGAGCTCATCTTGAATTCAGGTACTTCCTTATCCCATCTTAGTTTTCGTTTTCAAGATATTACTTTCACAATTGGAATTTGACATCCCTTTTGAAATGGCACTTATAACCATAGGTGGTATTCAACCATCATGAAAGGCAGCTGGCTCTTTTACATGCAGCGATTACCCCTTGGGAATAAAGACTTCTCTCTACTCCTGCCCAGATGCAGGAATATACTGGGAAAATGTAACTGGACTCTTACATCAGACCAGCTTTGACAGGTTTATACAGTTTACTTGTATAAGGCTATTGAACAAGAAAAAGAAACTGTACTCTCAAGGTAATGTAAACTTTACTATCATAAAAATATCTCTGCTGAATCACTCCAGTATTTCATTTGAATAGTATCATTTGAAACTGCATGTAGAAGGTGATGGGCAATTAAACATAGAAAGAAAGGTAGAAACAGATCTTGTTTGAGTCCGGATGATACCTATGTAAAAGTTTGCTGGCAGTTATATCCGTAAGCAAACACTTTGGCAAGAGCTGCTGTTATTGGTTCAAAGGAAAGAAAAGAATTCTAAAAGTCTCACTACAGCTCCCTGAAAGGAGGCTGTGTGAGATGCGGTCGGCCTCTTCTTCCAGGTCACAGTGATAAGACGAGGGGTGGTGGCAACAAGAAGTGGCAGGGGAGGTTCAGGTTGCGTGTTCGGAGCAATTCCTTCTCAAACAGAGCAGTGAGGCAGTGGCACAGGCTGCCCAGGGAGGTGGTGGGGTCACCGTCCCTGGAGGTGTTCCAGAGCCGTGGGGATGTGGCACAGGGGGACCTGGTCAGTGGGCATGGGGGGGTGGGCTGGGGTTGGACTGGGTGATCTTAGAGGTCTTTCCAACCTTAGTGATTCTATGATCAAGTAATGTCAGATGTACTAGCAAAAAATACTTTGATATCGGCATTATTGTGCCTGTTGACGAGGGGGAATGGCCTCAAGTTGCGCCAGGGGAGACTTAGGCTGGATGTTAGGAAATACTACTTTTCTGAAAGAGTGGTCAGGCGCTGGAACGGGCTGCCCAGGGAGGTGGTTGAGTCACTGTCCCTGGAGGTGTTCAAGAAACATTTAGATATAGCGTTGAGAGACATGGTTTAGTGGGGTTATTGGTGGTAGGTGGATGGTTGGACTGGATGATCTTGTAGGTCTTTTCCAACCTGGCTAATTCTATGATTCTATATTGGAACAGTAGTGGAGAATTAGTACAAAAATACCCTGAGAATAACATTCACTAGTGTTTCTAAATCAGAACTTTTTTTAGCGTGGATTTAAACTGATTTTTCCCTAAATAACTACTGCTAAGTTTGCTGTTTTCTGGGTTTTCATTTCTGTCTGCTCATGATTTGTCTTCTCCTGGCCTTGAAATCTAATTTTGAAATTATTTCTATCAAATTATCTTATCTTGGTGTTATAACATTACTATGATTTGTTGTTTTCAGCTTGGCAGTCCTGCTTAAGAGCATACATCATTTGCATTCAGTTAAGCTATTATTTGCACCAAGTTCAAGTGCAGCAGCTTTTCTGTTTTCCCTGGAACATTTTTCACATTTTAAACACGTAACCATTCTAGATCACCTATCCCATAGCTTGCGTAACTCTCAAAAATCAAATTTGCTCTAGGCAATAAACCAGCCTAAAGCTGAAATACTGACTGTGACCCTTTGGAAAGATGTGAAGAGTTTATCAGAAAAAGCGTAGCGTCCTTTTGGCAATGTCACAATTAATTATCCTCGTCCCATTGTATATCTAGCATGTGTATCTCTATCAGTTGGCCAGGGCAAACAGAAACACATTGTGATTCCGTATTCCACATATGAACTATTTTATATTTAGGCAGATATTGTTATTAAAGAATGGGTAGAATTGTGAAGGCTTACCACAAAACTCTACTGAGGCAGACATACTCATACATTTCTTAGCCCAACGTTAATGTAACATCTTTATATCTCAGCTGTTGTGTTACATACCTTCTGATGCTGTCTTAGGATGTGTGTTTAATAATAATAACAAAACAAACCCAGAAGAAAACACAATCTACAGTAAATTGTAATATATCTACAGTAAATTGTAGCTGATCTTGTGATTGTTTAATGTGAACTTTACCTGCTGCATCTAGATATATGGCTTAGTGCTGGGGGACTGATATAGAGTCGTTCTGTCAGCTCTACTTGAACTAACCTCATTACTCCTGGATTTTTCCCTGAGGCTATTTCTACCCCATTTTGTACAACTAGAGCAACGTGAAGAGACCGAAGTTTTGCAAAGAGTTGAGTCGAAGGCATGGACAGCTAATTCACCTCTTTGTTTTTTGATGTCTAAATAGCTGGCTTTCCTTGTTCAGAAAAGCTCACAAAGAATAAAATCCCCGATTAGCTTGTCAGAAGGAACATTTCGTTATTAAGGCCTGAGAAGGTGTGCTCTAGGTGCTTCTTTCATGTTTTTCAATCCATTGTGATTAAACAGTGTTTTCACGGTAATGTTGTTATTTAATTTTTAGATTGAAATTAAACACGGGAAATGATCAGCAAACAAAAGGAGTGCCAAAAGCAGAAGTCACTATGAAAACTGTTTTGCTGCCTTTGCTGAAGCAGCCTATAATGATAGTGTTAGAATACCTACTTCGTACACAGAAAGCATGGAATCCTTCATGATTAACATGGTATTTCTGTTTTCCATGCTATTTATTATCCTGAAAAAACTGTTTTTAAATGCAATTCAAGTGACTTCCAAAGAACTAAATTATTTAATACACTCTTGATTTCAGATTGATGTTACACTGATCATAATATCTCGTTTATTTGCCCACATGCAAAGCAGCAGCAAAACACATTCTGTCTAAAATCTACACAAATCTCTAGCAGAATGCTAGCAATGAAAAGCTTATGGAGAGCAGTCTATAGTAATACCCTTCATAGATAAGAACCTTCTTAGACACAGCTTCCTATTTCAAATAAAAACCTTGAAATGCAACCAGATTTCAGTGTAAAATGAGGTAATTTTTCTAAAACTCACTGCTAAAATAATTACATGTGGAAGCAGATATTTGATGAGTGCTCTTTACATACTCCACAGCTATAGCTTAACACTTGAAACTGAACACATTTAGTAAGTAGTATCTTCACAAATCACATCTTTGCGGTATTGATTTGGATCCTGAAAATGAATGGATCTGGAATGAATGACCACTTGCGTTCCCGCGTTCTGGCACAATTCTAGCTGTATTTGATGCATTTCCATTTCCACCCGGTTACTAGTTTAGGAACCTGGGCAGATTTATCACTCTTGGAAGTACATTTCAGCTTCTTGCCTCATCAGCAGCAAGATATGAGACACTGACATAAGCTATTTTAAATAACAGCTGCTCATTGCAGTTCAAATTTTTCCCAATAATGACGATATATTTTACCGAAATAACGAAGCTACTGTTATCTCATAATTTTAAAAATTTGATGAAAACTGCAGTTACCAACCATGGCGTGACTGAACACCATAAGAATCTGCTTTGAAGACTTGGGACTTAAACATGAGCTCTCCTTTGTTCTACCCGTTTCAGGTGCACTGCGTTCAATTGTATTTAACTGGCTACTTCTGTGCGGGTGGGCGGCTACCAGGCGGACGGACAGAAGATGAGCGATGTTCGCGGCACTGCTAACTGCTGGTACGTCTGTGTGCGGGCAGACACGTGGCCATGGGAGGGGCACGGTTGCTGTGGGGCAGTGCCTGTGGGGCTGGGGACAAATGCCAGCCAGGCATCCTACTGACGTCCCACTCCACCTCGAGTGTATGACGCAGTGGCTGGAGTTCTTTGCTGTCAAGTGCGTACTTGACATCTGCTATTTCTGGTGACAAGTCACTTGGGAATGTGTGGCTCTTGACATTTGCAGTGACCGGGGTTGGGAAGCTAAAGTGCAAACATGGATTGCTGCACTCAAAGTGCATAGGCCTATTTCTATGGCTCTTTTTCCACCTGGAAGCGTCTCTGTGGAAGCTGCCCTCTGGAGATGTTACAGTTCCCTCCCACCACTCTTGCAAGCTCTGCAAGCGTTCCTACAAGCAAATACAAACCTTGCTGCTTGCCAAAGGATGGCCACCTCAGGGAAACCCATGATTCATTCACTGCCTGACCCTTACTCGTTGCTCCACTACACCAACGTGAGTGAGACCTGCTCCTTCCCACCCAGCTTGGCTGAACTCATTAACATCAACCCAGGGGACAGTTAAACAGTGCTGAGGTCCTGCTGGCCTCCACAGCATTGCTTTGGGTAGGTTCTGATACCACCACAGCCTGCCATCAGCCTCCTCACAGCCTACTAAGGCAGCCCCTTACCGCCCAGTTCCAAAGGTTTCTCCATGCAGGGAATGCATGGAGTGCTGCCATCTGAGAACTGAGCGCATGCAGTCTGACTGCTGGTAAACAACAGCAACAAAGTATTTAAGACAACTTTACAAATTTATTAGCAGAGAGATCATATCCACATTGATAACAACTGTGTTACACAGTTTGTGGTTGTGACGGGGGGACTAAACCTCTGTCCTTATAAATTACACTTTGAAATGCATTACCTTGTTTTGAAGCATTATTTCTCTGTGGTTTCCAAAAAAAACGTTTGCTATTTCTAAAAATAAACAAGCTACCAGTAAGGGTACATTTTGTTCTAAAACTGTTTTGTTTCTATTCAAACAACAGAATGTATTTGGAAGACAAATTTTCTTAATTTGCTAACTAATAATGTAATTCTTTTTCTTTAGAGATAATTCTAACACCTTAATAACCCTGTAGGATACTTATTAAAGTATAAGAGATTAAATTCAAATGAGCACAGTACAGACCTCTTCTTAAAATGACTTCCAGGAAGGCATCACTGTAGGAGAAAAAGATTAAATTCATTTTCCAGCCTATAACAAAAGGCAGAATTTAGTGCATAGCTGTAAGCACCTCCATGAATAACCATAAATTAAGTAGTGTTTCTCTAGTTAGCCAGCCATCTATGCCCTAGACTGTTACACGTAAGCAGGTGGAAAGGCTGCCTTGTCAACAGGTGGATGACTGGGAGTCTTGGCCATCTACCAGCTTCAACACTTCTTGCACATGAGCACTGTGGATTTATGATGGAGGATATTAGCACCGTGGTCAAGATTGTGTAGGTGACCTGTGGAACAGGATACACAACGTGAAGACCTTTTGCTTCAATGTACAGCTAGAAAATGGCTTGGGAAAAAGACAGTATAGTAGAGCCATGGAGATAATGTTATGGAGATCCTCAGACAGTGAGCGGAGGCCATCACTATGACCCTACCCAGCAGGAGTGCTGCATTTTATGCTCCCTACTTTCTCCAGTGAAGTTAGTACCTAGGCTTTGGATTTACTGTAAATGAAATTTTGTATCCACAATAACTAACTCATCTTCAGTCAAAATAAAGAAATGTTTTCCTGTTGAGTTCAATAGGAGCAGGCTGGAGCTCATGCTGACCTGATAGCTCTGAGGTGACCTGAGAGCGGCCTTTCAGTATCTGAAGGGGAGCTACAGAAAGAAGGTGACAGACTCTTTAGCAGGGTCTGTTATGACAGGGGATAAGGAATAAGGTATATTGCATTAAGAGAAAAGAAAACTATGAGGAAAGGGTGAATACTTTTGCATACTGGTAGCACTAAGGAAAGGAAGAAGAGTGTGTGTTGTATTTATGGTGATAGAAACACAGAGTGCTACTTATGGAGAGATGAGCAATAAACGAGAGAAATGAACGTGCACACACACACACACACCTCTTTTTCATGATGGACTCCATACAAATAACGAGATTCCATTCTTGTCCTGAAAGCCTCACAGCCCAGCATGAAGTCCAAGGCATCAGACAAAATGAATGTTGTGCAAGAAAGCCAAAACCAAGATGCTTATATAATTTTGTGCATTCTACATCATCTGATTGACCCAAAACTCTTCAAACATTCAGGGTTTTTAAACTGGAGAGATGAAAGGGTGAGAAGAACGTTGATAAGCTTCATCCAATCCAGGAAAGGCTGGGACGGGTTGCCCTGACAGGCTGCAGCATCCCTGTTTTCAGCACCCAACTTGCAAAAGCCACGAGCACCCCAGTGCGAATTCAGTGTGGTCCTGCTTTGGGAAGAAACTTGGACCAGAGAACCCTCGTGGGCCCTGCTGCCACAGGGATGCTCTGGTTCCTTAATTCTGTACAAGTTGTAACTCCATATGTGTGCCAAGCACTATCTCACTAATATTAATTAGTGCCTGCACTTTTCTAACTGAAGTGCACCTTGGCAAGAGGTTTGTCTCCGATCTACCACAGGGGTACAGGACTGATGAATTTAAAACAACCGAGTCAAAAAAAAAAAAACTGGTGAGGATGCCATTGAATAGATAGCATTTACTGGGGGGGAAATGAAGAAAGAAGAGAGATGGAAAAGCAAGCAGTTTAAAAAATAATTGTTATTTCCTGTTTCAGATTATTTCATATTAGCTTTGCTCTCCATGTAACTTTAACATTTTGATTTGCCTTTCCAATTCTTATATCTTTTATCTGCTCTCTGTGCTCATTCTTTCAACTCTCAACCATATCTCTTAGTTCTGTTTTGTCTTGTTTTGGTTTTTTTTTTCCTGTCTGGCTACAGAGACGCTGTAAAAGAAAAACCAGATAAAATAGAAGAATAATGAAAGTGGATGTCCCCTCTGGTGAGATCCAGAATTCCTCAGCGGAGAATATATGACCTTCTTTTATTTTTGACAGTTGAAAGCTCTCTTTAAGAATATCATTTCAGTCTAATTTTATACAGCAAGCATGTTAGATGTCTTTTGAAAGTACTTCCATCTTCTGTTGTTTTTAGAAACCCATTAATTTGCAGCCCAACTAGTCCCAGTTGCTCAGCTGGATACTGGAGATTTGGCATAGCCTGCTGTGGTGAGTCACCCTCCTGTTGCCCCTTGCAGTCCAAAGATGCAGATCAAGCATAGATGTAGATGTGTGCAGCACCAATGGAAGACTCAACACAACAAAATGCATCTTTATACCTCTTCTTATGGTCACCCCACGTGAGCCTTTCTTTAACAGCTAGAACTGCAGATGAATACCGTGCTTTCCTCTGCTAGATCTGATTGCATTTATTTATTTTCCGTCCTTCCAAAGCCAGTGGATGCTGTGGGTGCCTTGTCTGTAAGATGGTGGTGCACAGCCAGCAGTGGTCAAGGTCGCAGTGGTCACACATTACGTCAGTTGTGCCTATTGAAGTTAACTGCATTTCCTTCAAGTACTTTAGTTGGAGCACATGGCTGAGCTCTGCTGCTTCTTTTTCTGTACTGAGGTCACTTTGACTGTTTCAATCTATTTATGTTTTCAATTTCCATTTTTTTACTGAAAGCATTGTAGGCTGATCAGGAATTCCACATTTTCAAGGGGCAAACTGAAAAGTGATTTCCTGCCTAGAAGTTTTGGTTGCGTGTTTTCAGAAACATACCTTATTTCGTTCTGATACAGAATTATTCAGACTAAGTAGTTAACACCAAGTAGTTCTGTTTCCGGCAGCCGCTGGTAGAGGCCTGAAAATGCTCGTGCAAGCACCGCCATCACAAAGTTCATATCAGAAACTCCAAAGAGCTCCTTCTCTGTTATCTTTGCGTACATTAATTTTTATCACAGGAGATGATTTTTGCAAACATTAACATGAGGGCTGCTCCAAAAGTAATGCCTCCTATTTTAGGCTGTTGGCCCGTGACGTCAGAGGCGGATGTTGGTGGGATGGCAGCAAAGGCTGAACCTCGCCACCAATATGCTGTTACATTTTGTTGCTGTGTCACAGATGGCAGCAGAGAGGCGGTCTCACACAATGGTGTCTGACATGGAAGTGCATATGGAGCAAAGGTGTGACACTGAAGTCCTCCATGTGGAAAAAATGACATGAATTGACACTTGCTGTGTGCTGATGGAGTCCAACCAGTGGGTGTGAGCACAGTGAGGGGTGAGTGCTGCGTTTCAGCAGCAGCAAAGGCAACAGCGGGTCTCCTCCGCTGGTGCATAGTTTTCCTCAGGAAAATGTATTAAAATCAGAAAGCTGTGAGAAACATGAATGTATTGCCTTTCATCTTTCTCTCCAGTCACCCCTCAGGACAAAGGGAGCCTGGAGTTGCTTGCCTCCTTGTTAGCTGGTACGCTCAAGGCAATAAACGGGGGGAATTACAGGCAGCACTTTATCAAATGCTTTTCATCAGTGAACTCCCTCTCTACCTGTCACGACGTGTAATTGTATTAACAGAAACTTGACCCAGGTACACTAGGAGCCTGAAAGCCTGAAAGGTGGGGTGCAGCTCTCAAATTAAAGATGAGTGATGTGCATGTTATGTTTTAAATGCACGTTAGCATATCTGAAAGTGAACGTGCTTATAAAAAGGCAACATTTTGTCAACGATCCTGCGGGAACTGTGTGAGCAGAACTCAGAAAGGTTTTGCTGTGTGATATGAATGGACAGGAGGAAAGATTCGTGGTGAATGCACATGGGCTGTACGTCTGCATTAGAATTTCCTGCCGTGGAACTGTGCGCTGGCACAGGATTTAATAAAAGTCAACAAGACTCTGCTAACAAGGCTTACTACACAAACAAGCTCTGATAAGTGAAAAAAATAACTACTGGGATACATCTTTTAAATTAAATATGAAATATTCATAAACTCATTTTGTATTTTTATACTACTCTATTACGTTATTGGTATGGTAAATTGCTTTTGTTTACCGGCTACCCAAATCATACATTTCCAAATGCATTAAGTTGTGATCCATTTTTTTTAAATGGGTAGAACTGGAGGAAATAACCTCAATTTAAACTCACATTTTAAATAATGTTATCAACTAATTGAAATATTTATATGATGAAAGGCCAAGATTTAAGAAATCTTTATTTCGACTTTACCTTTTTCACTGTGTTCAATGAAAAGTTCTGGTGTAAATACTGATGAAATAGAGGAATGCTAAATGCATTTCAATTTTTGTGTTTCATGCCCTAGCATTCAACTTTGAATGCATAACCAAGACAGTTTCTAGCTTTAAAAAAGGAAGCGAGAGAAGAAAACCTCAAAAATTTGCTGTTAAATTAGAGGAAAAAAATGTCTTGTAGTTACACTGAAGAAATTTGAATACAGTTTCTGTTTGCAGTTTCTGTAAAATTTGCTGCTTTATTCTTTTTAAAAAATAATACAGGAAAATAGAAAATCTGAAAAATGCAAGAAGAAATTGTGGCGGTACTATCATTCTCACAGATTATTGAAAAAGCAAGCAAACATTTTTGTATCATTTACTGCAAATGTAAGGCGTTTATTATCTTTTAATCAGGAATGAGCACGCTTTTTGAAGTAGAATGAGGTTCAGAATCTAATCCACATAACCCACGTTACACAACCTTTGACATTAGCATACTGACTTTACAAGTCACGTGTAGTTCACAGGCAGAATTTAAACTGTTTTATGGGGCAGCATCTTCTGACGGCTTATTTTGGTCAGGATGGTTGATAAGAGATTTTAATGCTGTGTACAGGTGGTGAATGTTCCAGCAGCTTGCACTGAAGTTCTAGCTCTTCTTTGGTACATTTATTCACTGACATAGTGTATTATTCATTCTCTTTTTAATTTACATTTCCTGTGATGTCTCTAACAGGAACTCTCTAACCAGTCACTCCTTTATCCATATGTCAAGCAAACATTCATTTTACAGTCACAGTGGAAATCTGTCTTCTGACCAGGCCATACATCTTTTAAACACCACGTTGTGGGCATTTCCCTGTTTTCCTGTCTTCTTCCATAGAATGTCACTGGTGTGTTCCCTAGGCCAGGGATGGATGGAACACACTCAATTTTGCGTTTTTGTACTCAGTTCATTTTGTTTCAGTGGACATACTTAAGCCTTCTCAGTATTGCTTAAGCTGACAGAGTATACAGCTCACTAATTTTCTCCAGAAAATAATCTATTTTTTAGCCTCACTGGTTTTCATTCAAGTACTAAAATGCTGCTTTTTAGCTAAATTTTCCTGGCACATTTGATTCTGCTGATCACTTCTCTCAAAGACTCCTCTTTGATTCCCATGCTTCCATTCCAGTGATTGTGCTCTCACGTTCCTGGTCATTGTGCTGTTGGATTTTGTGTGGAATTTTCCTTCATCCTCCTTTAGCATCTCCTGTGATTTCTGCCCTTGTGAGACCCCTCCTGCAGTACTGTGTCCAGGCCTGGGCCCCCCAGCACAAGAAGGATGCAGAGCTGTTGCAGCGGGTCCAGAGGAGGGCACAAAGATGCTCAAAAGGCTGGAGCACCTCTCCTGTGAGGAAAGGCTGAGGGAGCTGGGCTTCCAGGACTTGAGCTTATAAGCAGGAGGGGGAGCGACTTTTTACATGGTCTGATAGTGATAGGACAAGGAGGAATGGCTTTGAATGAAAAGAGGAGAAATTTAGGTTAGATGTTAAGAGGAAATTCTTCACTCAGAGGGCAGTGAGGCCCAGGCACTGCTGCCCAGAGAGCTGTGGGTGCCCCATCCCTGGAGGTGCCCAAGGCCAGGTTGGATGGGCCCTGGGCAGCCTGAGCTGGTGGGGGGGCTCTGAGGTCCCTTCCAACCCAAGCCGTTCTGGGATTCTATGATTTCTGTTCATTCTTGCTCTACATCTTTGCTGAAAATCTAGTGTTGTCCTTGCACGATTTATTCACTGACATGGACAGTTAGGTGTCTGCCCAGAGCCAGAAGTTAATTTCTGTTCTGTGGTGTATAATTAGCACCGTGTCTAAGCATCGCTGCACTTTTAGGATGCTACCTGTAAGACATTCCTTGCTTGGTAGCAATTCAACAAACACTTCAGGCTAAAACTCTGATCAACAATGTTATGAGAAAGAAAGTAAACTGTATTTATATATATTTAATGCTATGCCTCTGTGCCAGCTAATCTGTTAGAGAAAGAAAAAGACAGAGCCTGTGTTTTGTTCCCTACTTTCCTTAGGTTTCATTGCGGTGTGCTAGACTGCTGCCAGCATCCAGGGAACAGGATTATTATTCTTGTCATGTGGATATTTTCTTCCCTCTGCTGACTGAGAGCTACAAACTTGTCAGACAGAAAGCCTGATATATTTGTGCCTTTGTCTTTTTAAAATTCACCCATGGCGAATGTTACATGTGCTCAACCAGGGAAAAATATCTTTCTTTATAAAGAAATTAGGTGCGTTCCCCAAACAGCATTTCTAACGGACCATTTCCCATATATTTTTCTAGCTCTGGCTGTGGGGATTGCAAGCTGGCAGGCAGCAGTGGAAGGACGATTCATGTTTCATATCTACAAGGCTGAACATTTTGCTTCTCTTCAGGAACAGCAGGGAAAACACAGACTGAGATAGCTGGTAATTGACCGATGATTTCACTTGACCTGGAGGATCTGTGATTGTTGGAAGGTTTAAGGCCTCCAGAATCAACAAGTATAAGAAGTGAATGCTAATCATGCTCACACCAAAGGCAGCAATGTAATATCTTCTTGCTTCATTGGATGCAATTGTACCAACAGCTACTGAGGTAAAAACTCATATACATATATATATACACATATATATATATAAAACTAAGTAAAAATAATTATTTTCCAAAGTGAATTGGAAAATTTAAACATTTCTATATTAAGTTGAAGAGAGTTTTTACTCCTGCCTTTTATCTGGTCTTCCATTTCCACGCTGGTGCGTGAGGCTTTTTTCTTTTTTTTTCCTTTTAAAGGCACATGCTTTCTTTCCATATTTCCCCAAATGATGGCTGTTTCAGCTGCTTTTACAAGTGAAAATGAAGAATGCATGCAGATGCCCCGGATGGGAAGAGAGTTTTCTCTGTCTTCCCTTCTGGTCCAATAAACATTGATTTATAAAATGTGGAACAGATCCCAGAGGACTCTAGAATATTCAGTAGCTTGGTAATATGGCAATGATGCAGGCTATGGGCTCAAATATCTGCTCTACATCATACAAGCACACGTGACTTGAACTATGATCACTTTGATGCCTCTTTATTGGCAGGTTTCTCCCCCATTTCACCAAGATGAGAAAACTGTGCATGGGCTACCAGAGGATATCACCTGGACAAAATGAAGACATCGAGTAAAGACGGAGGATAGCAATGTACCCTTGAGAGCTGATCTAATCTGAATACAAAAACGTGCTTTGTAAAGAGCACTTTCGTTCCGATTTGAGCTGGGGAAAAGGCCAGCTCGGAGTATTCTCTTCCACCAGTGGGTGTGGTAAGACTGTGGATTTTGCTGTCAGGAATTGCACCATGACTGAAGAATATCAGCACAGGAGCTACGTTTGCTCCTCAGAGACTAGAACTTAATACAAAAGCGAGTACTCCTGTGCACAGGAAGAGGAGGCACTTTTCACTGTTCCGTTTGTTTTACAGCACTGTCACAGTCTCTCCCTCTGCCAGGGGCAGCTTTATTTCACCAGAAGACCAATGAGCTCCCTCCTGACACAGCCTGATACACGGTGCCCCAAAACACTGAAGAAAGAAACAGACTTTTCCTCTATCGGCCTTCAGAATTTTTACTGGATAACCCAGTCACTGTTGATGTTTTGCCGTGAGTGAGAACACTGAGACTTGCTACTCGCACAAGTCCATTAGCCAGCGATTCCTGAGTGCAGATCTCCGGGCAGTTAGTTCCTCAGTGTGTGCTGCTCCTTTCAATTCTAAGCTGAGAGGCAGTTCTGTGTATCATGTAAAACACGGTAACCTCGAGTACCTCACTATGCTTTCATGCTCTTCCATAGCATAATTTATTGCCATTTTATATCAGATCACTTGAGGTTTTTTTTTTCTTACTGTGCTGTTTTTTGCTCCTGTGCTTATTGAAAGTTTCATGCGTCGTTTACTTAATAAAAAAAGGTGCTGGGATGAGGAAAAAAATCTGCCCAGAAATGCCATGGTTTTGCAATGTAGGTCTGGCGGACAGAGCCAGAGTCACAGGCCGAATATAAGGAGCGTGCTCCGGACCAGGGATATCTTTTCCACGCGGCCCAGCTGGACTCAGCCCCCGAGACAAGGGGCGGGCAGCTCCCAGTTGCCGAGCGTGCCCAAGTCGAGCCGGAGTTCGGGAGGCTCAGCGGGCGGCTACACGCAGTCCCGCCCAGCCCCGCCAGCCCGCCGGGCGCTCCCCGGGG